>NW_017672483.1:0-14660 GCF_001879085.1 Nicotiana attenuata
GGGGGGTAGGCAGTACATCGACAATCTCTCAGCTCATCAATGCACAAAACAGCGCAATTGAGGAGATTCGAAGATTAAAGGCGAGGAACGCTATCCTGGAAGGTCAGCAGGTCCAAGGGGCCCCAGAGTCAAATGAGGAGATAGCTCGTTTGACAAAAGAAAATGCTCATCTCAGGGCACAAGTGGAGAACCTGAATGCAGAACTGCTCACCGAGCAAAAGTCGGCGAATGCCCGAATAGACCTAGTTCTCCAAACCCTTGCTGTAGCCTCCAAGCCCTCTACTCCTAGTGCCCCCTAAGCAATCCCTTCAATGACCAGTTTCTGGATTTTCTGTTCTTGTTTTAATGACTTGGCAGTTGTTTTTGTTTCTTTTTTTTTATGTGGAGGGGATGTACCAGTACTGCTCCCGATGACTACAGTCCAATCTTTGCCTTTGCTGTATAGCAAAGGCATATGTTTTATCTACAAAAACTATCCTCTTTTGCTATCTAAATGCTTATGATCTCTGTTTCTCTTTTCTATCATGTTGTGTGCACATATGTGGCATGAGTTAGCTAGGCTAGACTTCTTTATGTTGATTGTCTACTTGTGTATTTTTAATGATGCCAAAAGGGGGAAGTATAATTGAAACAAGGAATATGATTTAGGGGGAAGCATAAAGTCAGGGGGAACTTGTGAAGTTCCTGTTGCTACATCTGGTTATTCCTGTTACTTCATCTGGTTATTTCTGTTCTAAAAATATATTATCAAGTCATCATCAAAAAGGGGAAAATTGATGGGTTTTCAATGTCTTAGCTTTATGTTTTGATGATCTAACAAACTTACTGTCAAAGAATCAGATAGGGAACGTGACACACTTGGTATACATTGCTAATCAACGGACTCCAGCTAATGTGAACTGCTGCAACCTTAGAAGATAGAGAACCAACATAGGGACCTGATCCCCTGTGTTTCCCTAACAGCAGTACGAAAGTCAACTGTGTACAGCTGGAAAGTGACTGCCACAGAAACAGTGCACATAGTGCAGCACAGTTCTGCAGTCACCTGTCTTTTGACCAACCAAGTGCTTACATCATTCGAGTGATGTCATTAAAGGTATATTAACAAGAGTATTACAACAAAATATCACTTGAACACTTGAGAATTCACTTCAAGCATTCAAGCCTTCTGAGATTCGTGCATTCAATTCTCAAGTGCCTCAAGAACAAAGTTCAACGCTACTACGGACCAGTTCCTAAATCTAGTATTTTGTTGTCCTTAGTTGAGTTGTAATTTTGTAATTGTTCTTCATTGTAATTCCTAATTTGCTTAGCTAGAAGCGTTGCTTAGGAAACCCTCTGTAAAACCATAAATCCTTTGTGTTTGTGTTGTGACTAGAGTTAGTCATGAGTTGAAGTCTTTGTAATAGGTGTATTGCAAAGTGGCTTGTAATAGGTGTATTACGAGTTAGTGAGGGATTAAGAGTTTAATTCCTGGATTGCATAGGTTGTAATCTAAAAGTTGCTCATAGTGAAGTTGAAATCCTACCAGTGTAGGTCGTGGTTTTTTATCCCCTTGAGCAGGGATTTTTCCACGTAAAACTCCCTGTCTTATTTACTTACTGTTTTACTAGTATTCTTAGTGGAAACTCATAGAGGACCTGGTACTTTATAGTTTGGTGGACTCATATAAACTATCACACGGTATGTTAAGTTATTTAGGAGCCTCGTCTTACACAATAGATGATCAATCATCTTCTAAACAATAGTCCAAACATTAGGTGGGCATCACAATCAAGTTTGGTGTTGGGAAAAGGCATTCATCAACACTCAGTATTCTGCAACTGTAAACAATCATCATTAAATTGTCAAACAATATGCAATTAGCTAATGGCAGATTAATATTTTCCTCTATAAGTTCCTTATTTCCCCAAAAATCACGAGTTGATTGTAAATTTTAATATGTGAAAAACTTGGAAGGATTCGAGGTAACATCGAAGTATAGACTACACAAAAATTAGGTAAAATAAACCCAATTTAATGGCTGGAATGTGGAAACTGAATTGGAGAAAGCTGTAGTTTTCATATGCTCATCCTGAAATGAAATGAGCCTTCTCGGCCAACTACGAAGCTAACTATTTGTAGTTCATTGGACACATTTTCAGACACTACTATCTTTGAATCATATTATTTTGTCTTTTTAATTTTTTCGAAACGATATTACATAATTTTGATCATGACAATATAAAGATTTCCGCAGATGGAGTACAGTAATACGATTATATATTTATTCATGGATACCTTCTCAAAATGGTAGTCCGGTCGAAATCGAAAATCTTCCTTTTATTTTGTCATTTGAGTTCTGATTCTACATTTTCTTCTTTCTTGACTTTTGAATCTATTATGCGTATTTCCCTTGCTTTAATAGGAGTAGTCAATAGACTCAATACTATGTTTGGAAGCTATTAAAATTGTAATAAAGTTTGGTCTTCGGGGATAAGGTGGAAGATACGTAATTTTCGAATATTTATTTACTTTATCATCGGACTAAACAGAAAGGCATCAAAGCATTAAGAAACATACCTATCAACATTCATTCTTCCTCAATCCTCCTGTGCTCCATTATTTTCTTGATGTTGTTGTTTTTCTTTTTCACTTTCACTAAAATAATACAATATTTAATAGCAAATTAAGTTTGTAAGTTGATTACTCTTATTAATTTGAAAGTAAAACCAGCTATTGCTTTTCTTTTTTCTAGCAATAACTAACTATACTATAAATCGTATGAATATTCAAAACACTCGGTCCGTTAAAACTAATTATCTACGGATCAAGAAAAGTAAATTCAACTATCGATAACGACTAGGGAACAATATATTAATTTGAGGTTTAAGGAATATCTCATGGCTGAGTCAAATTTTTAATTACTTGACTAGGGACAAAAGGGTTAAAAGGACGACAATAAGAAATTATATTTTTGCAAACACGTTCTAGAATCATTATGTCGGGTATCTCTTAATTAGGTCCCTTTAACTGATCATAATTTTTCATGATCAAGGTTACTGACTGTCGCCATTGAAGAAGAAATCATGAATGGTAATTTTCACACTCCGATTTACTATTTTCACTCCTTATTATGTAAATTTTAAATTCTTAATATCAGTATATACTTACATGTGTTTAACCAAAAATTAGATTTTAGGTCAAAGTTTGAATTTAGAAGAGCTCGGGTTACTGATAATCGGAAAAGTATATAAGAAAGAGATTTTGAATAATATAATCAGAAAGCAAATAAAACAAAGTATATTTCAGTCGTGTTTTTCGTGTCCTTACAGTTGTTTGTGACTTTCCCTTTTATAGTTGTTTTGGGAATACAGACTTTCTCTTTGTCATAATAAGACAATTATGGGTAATTTAATGACCTTAAATGTTACGTTATGCAATCATATACATTAAATACATATTCTCTAAAGTTTCTAGTATTTAATACTCATTAAATGTTGTATCTGGGCTCTTTTTTGCTGTCAGATTCATTCCTTTGTCTCTTCTCGATCTTTGACCTTTGAATGTCTTGAATAGGTACGAACGTTGAATTATTTGTATGACTGCTCGTGCCTTCTTCATTTAACTTGCTCGTATCTATTGTTGCTCGTGTCTGTTAACCAACCTTAATTCTTTGACTGCTTGATCAGTCTACGTGCCATGACACGTCACCATATATATAAATACAATTTTCCCCAATACAACATATACTTTACTTTTTCGTTTGTTTTAAAGAAAATGTCATACTTTACTATTTCACAATAATATAACTTTATTTCAATTTTACTCTTAATAAGGAGTATAATTTTTGGTTACACAACTTATTTGACATATTTAAGATCATAATTTTTTTTTTAAATCTTTTTTTCTTCAATTCATTGTCTAATCATACACCGGCATTAATCAAATTCGGACTGAAAGAGTAATATTTATGATCTGATGGTGAAATGAATAAAGGGATATAAACCTTATCTTTGTCAAAAATTTAGGGCTAAAAGGGAAGTTTGTTGAAACATTCAGGTTTGGAGTTGTGAGATCACCTTTTTCCTTAATTGTGAAAGGTATGTATGGATTCAATAATTGCAGATGATCCCAAAAGCATGACATCTGTCATTTTTGACACTCACCTATTTTTCCAAGCCTTCAAACTTCGTCAATTAAAGTTTGCTTGACTTCCATAATTGGAGTGACCCCAAAAAGGTACGACATATCTTTTTAATTATGAAATTTCGTATCTATTTCAGCAGGTGTATTGTGTACTCTTTGAATATCTGATGTTTAGCTTAAAGCATATATATTTCTATGTATATCGCTTCATATTTTTCTTTTGTTTCGTAAATTTAAGATGTTAAATGCGATGATTTATATAACTTTGAAGTGTTTTTATGTGTAGGAATGATTCGGGAGAAATTGGGGGCGAAACGTGCAAAATTAGAGCCAAAACGAACGAAATCGGAAAACTTGCGAATTTGGGCGCCACAGGGAGCGCCTTGGGCCACCTGTGGCGCTGGAAGCAGTAGCTAAACTGTGAGCAGTGCCCTGGTGGGCGCCTGGCGCTACCCAGAGCGCCGATGACGTAATTTCGTCCTATTTTGCCCGGGACACGGTTTATTCGGCCCTAGACCTACCCAACACGTATAAAAGCAAGACTAAACCTATTTTTGAGTGGGGGGATGCCACTTTTGAGGGAGAATACACACGAAAAACATTCGGAAGCGAAGAGATCTCAGATTTCTTCATCTTTTCTAGTATTTTCAATTATTCAAAACTTATGCAATTGTTTGCTAGTATCATGAGTGGCTAAAAACCCATTGTTCTGGGGTTGTGGTTTAGCCATGAATATTGTTGTTTAACGTTGACTTAACCTCGATTATAATTCACTAATATATGGTTATTTGTTCAATTCTGTGATTAATTGCTTAATTGTCTGGCCAGCAGTTAGGTTCTATTAACTATCTATGCTACGCTTGGGAAAGCCACGTTTAGATTAGAGAAGAATTGAAGAGAGCATGATCTTAACCCTGGGGGGGGGGGGGGGGGATGGAATTTGTGGTTAGGATAGGAATATACCTAGTCACCATGCTTAATTAAATATTATAATCTTAATGCGTTCTTAATAGATTGATTCCATAGGAATATAGGCGTTAATCTTTTTTGAATAGGCGATTAGTACTACGGGAGAAGGCTATGAGAGCAATTATCGATTAATTAGCAACCACGAGTGAATTGTATGAGAGGGAGAGTTAACTAGAACACAATAAGATTGGTGAATCGATCACAACCCTAGAATATTAGTCTCTATTGAATACATAACAATCATTCTACTGCTTGATAATTTAGTTATTACTTAGAATTGTAGTTTAGTATAATTAAACTCTTGAACTCGAATTTAGCTTGACTGAATAACAATATTGGTGAGTTAGTGAGTAGTTGATATAAGTCTCTGTGGGTTCGACACTCGACTTATCATTTAATTACTTGTACGACCACGTATACTTACGTGTGCGTTTGGGAGCAACAAGTTTTTGGCGTCGTTGCCAGGGACTTAAAAATTAGCTACTTTACTGACCTAAGCTTTTATTAGTTATTTGTTCAAGTTTTAATTCTCTGTTTACCTTGTTTGTGTTAATACATGCTCTTCTCTTGAATGCGGAGGAGTAGAAGCGCAAACAATCTCCTCCCTCTTGATCCTGAAATTGAACGAACACTTCACAGAGTGAGGAGGGAAGTCAAAGCTAGAACTAGAATATAAAGAGAGTTGGACATCATAGTTCAACCACACCCAATAGAGATGGCAGGAAATGCAGAGCGTGCAGTGATAGAAGCCGCAAGGCCCAATCTTGCTAATATGACTCAGGCTACTGTGAAGCCTGAGATCACAGGGCATTTTGAACTCAAACAGTACATGGTACAGCTGATTCAATCCACAGGGCAATATGTGGGTCTATCTCATGAAGATCCGCAGAGGCACATTCAGAATTTCTTGGAAATTACGGATTCCTACAATTATCCGAACGTTTCCAAGGACTATGTCAGGCTGACACTTTTTCCCTTTTCACTGCTGGGGGAAGCTAAGGAATGGTTGCAGAAAGAGCCCGCGAACTCAATCCACACTTGGGATGATCTAGCAAGAAAATTCTTAAACAAGTTTTTCCCCACCAAGAAGACAGAGTCATTGAGGAGTCACATTCTTGGGTTCGAACAACGGGATGGCGAGACACTTCGTCAAGCTTGGGAAAGATACAAGAAGCTACTCAGAGACTGCCCGCATCACTGTCAGACTGATGAGGTATTGGGACACAGTTTTGTTGACGGGCTAGATGAGGCCTCAAAGATGAATCTTGATTCAGCTTGTGGGGGTAGTTGTATGGCGAAACCGTATAGTGAAATATAACTCTTGCTAAATAACTTCACTGCTAATGATCATAACTGGCAAGGAGATGGGGATTCATGAAAGGCAATTAAATTGAAAGCATCCGGGTTGATTGAGCTTGATGACTTCTCAGCCATGAGAGCTGATATAGCAAAATTGGCAAATCAGGTGAATAGAATGACAATGCAACAAACGCAACATGTACAACAGATGTCTCTTTGCTGCGAACTATGTGGTGACAATCATATGAGTGACATGTGCCCCACGAATCCTGAATCTATATACTATGTAGGGCAACATAGCAGGGGTCCAATGAATCAGAATGCACAATATGGGAACACTTATAACCCAAATTGGAAGAATCATCCCAACTTCTCATGGGGTGGAAATCAGCCGAATCAGAATCATAATAGACCCCAAAGAAATTTCAATCAACCTCCGAAGCCACCTCAACAGGTAGAAGAGAGTACGAATGATTTGTTGAAGAAGTTGTTGCTTGAGAATCAACAGCTCAGGACCGACTTCAGACATTTGGAGCGCCAAATGGGACAGCTCGTCGGTGCTCAAAATACCAGACCAGTTGGGACTCTTCCAAGTGACACTGAAGCTAATCCTAAGGCATCCCTAATGTCGTGTCATTGAGGAATGGAAGACAATTAGAAGAAGTACAGTCGAAAAAGAGGAAACATGTGACTTTTAATGAGAGGCCAGCCACTATAGAATCAACATCAAAAAAATCTAAGGAGTCCGAGAAGCCAGCTTAAGAGGCGGTGGCTGAGCAACCCCCACCAGTGGTTTCAAGGCCACCACCTCCGTTCCCTCAAAGATTGCAGAAAGTAAAGGAAAACGCCGCGTATAAAAAGTTTCTTGATATTTTGAAGCAGGTGCAGATTAATATTCCATTGGTTGACATATTACAGGAAGTACCCAAATATGCAAAGTACATCAAGGACATTGTGGCAAATAAAAGGAGGCTGACCGAGTTCGAAACTGTGGCACTCACAGAGGAGTGTAGCTCAAGGATTCAAAGCAAGTTACCTCAGAAATTGAAGGATCCAGGTAGTTTCACTATCCAAATCTCGATTGGTAAACATGCAGTTGGGCGAGCCTTGTGTGATCTTGGAGCGAGCATCAATTTAATGCCGCTATCTGTGTTCAAACAATTAGGGCTGGGTGAGTCGCGCCCAACAACGGTAATCTTACAGCTGGATGATCGCTCCCTTGCTCATCCTGAAGGAGTGATTGAAGATGTGCTAGTTCAAGTGGGGTCTTTCATATTCCCTGCTGATTTCATTATCTTGGACTACGAGCCTGATTAGGAAGTCCCATTTATTTTGGGGTGTCCATTCTTAGTCATGGGCGAGCTATTATTGACGTTTGTGAAGGAAAGATGACGATGAGAGTAGGTGATCGAGTGGAGATATTCAATGTTTATAAAGCACTCAGGTTACTAGCCCACTATGAAGAGCTATCTATGATCTCTGTAGTGGAAAGTGATGCCACATCATTAGTGCCTTATATGAGCCCTGTAGATCCTGTTGAACGAGTATTGATTGGGGATGAAGGAGATAGTGAAGATAAAATGATGGGAGAAATTGAGCAAGTACTAGATATGTCCTGCAGTTATGTCCATGGGTTTGGAAAATTTGAGGAGTTGGACAAGCCTGTCACTCTGACCCTTCCCAAGCCATCCATTGAAGAAGCTCCGAAGCTAGAATTTAAGCCCCTTCCAGCGCATCTGCATTACGCTTATTTGGGGAACTCTGAGACATTGCCCACGATTATCTCGTCCAGCTTGACTAACACTCAAGAAGAAAAATTGCTCAGAGTACTCCGCGAGCATAAAAAGGCTATTGGGTGGACTATTGCTGACATCAAGGAAATTAGTCCATCGGTTTGCATGCATAAAATCTTCTTGGAGGATGGACACCGCCCTAGTGTGGAGCAGTAGAGGAGGTCAAATCCCATTATGAAAGAGGTGGTGAAAAAGGAAGTAATCAAGTTGCTGGATGCAAGTATCATTTTTCCTATCTCTGACAGCAACTGGGTAAGCCCAGTTCAATGTGTGCCCAAAAAGGGGGGGATGACTGTGATTGAGAATGAGAAAAATGAGCTAATACCTACTCGCACTATGACGGGGTGGAGAGTCTGCATTGATTATAGAAGGCTCAACAAAGCAACCCGCAAAGACCACTTCCCGCTTCCATTCATTGACCAAATGGAAGACCACTTTTACTTGTCCTTATGGCATTTTTGCCTTTAAGCGAATGTCGTTTGGTCTTTGTAATGCACCAGCCACTTTCCAGAGACGCTCAAGTTTGCATGCCCCGGGCATTCCAAGAACNAAGAGATTATCTTAGTCTGACAAAGAGATGAGGTTCAAAGACACAATTTCCGGCGCCGGCGTGACTTCGTGAATGGTCTTGAGTACTTGGGCATGTATGAAATCTTACTATATTTATTTTAGCCGTAGAAATTACTTCCCCAGCTTCATTGAACTGTTCGAAATTGGACCCAACCTCCTATCGTTGTTTTGAGATCGCCGGAGAAAGAATTCCATCAAGCCCGTCTGAAGTTTCAAATTTTCTGCCACACCTATTTCAATTTTTTTCTTAAATCAATGAGATTGAAAGAAAATACATATGCAAGGAATTGTGGGCGACTTCGAGCAGTTTTGTTTTCAAAGGTGGAGTTTCATTCAGTGATAACAAGAGGAAGAAAAAAATGTAAGGGAGTGAGGAGTAAGAAAATAGAAGTAAAGAAAAAAATGGTGGCAACAAGCAAAGAGATGACAGAACCTTGTGTCTTTGAACCTCATCTCTTTGTCAGACTAAGATAATCTCTTACACGGATTAAAAGTTTTTATTTAAGAGAAGTTTGGAAAAAAATTAAGAGAGGAAAAACGAGCATGCGGGTCATGGGTTCTAGGGCAGTTTGGAGTTTTTTTGTTTTTGTACTGGTTCTTTCTCCTAAAATATGCCACGTTTCCCGGCCGTTAAAATAGGGGCAAATATAGAACTTTGATGGACGGCAGGGGTAAACTTGGACGGAAAGTATAACGGGGGACAGGATTGAACAATAAAACAAAGTAGAGGGATATATCAGGCCCTTTACCGAAAAACAAATATAGGGGGGGGATAAAATGGGTAGGAGCACTGAGGTGGCATGCCACATGGCATCCACCTCATCAAATGTGTCCACTTTGTACAAATTTAACGGAATAGGGGTATATTTGAACCAATAGTATTACAGCAGGAGTATATTTGAACCGAAAATATAATGAGGAATATATTTGAACCTTTTCTCATAAGTACAAGGGTATATTTGACCGTTCTCGTTTGTTTCTCAATTCCTCTTCAAAGGAGCGTGTTTAACCGAAAATTAGATTTTAGGTCAAAGCTTGAATTTAGAATAACTCGGGTTACTGATAGTCGGAAAAGTATATAAGAAAGAGATTTTGAATAATATAATCAGAAAGCAAATAAAACAAAGTATATTCCAGTAGTGTTTTTCGTGTCCCCACAGTTGTTTGTGACTTTCCCTTTTATAGCTGTTTTGGGAATACAGATTTTCCCTTTGTCATAATAAGACAATTATGGGTAATTAATGACCTTAAATGTTACGTTATGCAATCATATACATTCAATACATATTCTCTAACGTTTCTAGTGTTTAATACTCATTAAATGCTGTATCTGGGCTCTTTTTTGCTGTCAGATTCATTCCTTTGTCTCTTCTCGATCTTTGACCTTTGAATGTCTTGAATAGATACGAGCGTTGAATCATTTATATGACTGCTCGTGCCTTCTTCATTTAACTTGCTCGTATCTATTGTTGCTCGTGTCTATTAACCAACCTTAATTCTTTAACTGCTTGATCAGTCTACGTCATGACACGTCACCATATATATAAATATAATTTTCCCCAATATAGATAGTCCCCCCACTTTCCATTTATTCGTCAGTTTGAATATTTGGGAAGTGGAATTCATTAAAGGAGAATTTTTGTCACCATTAATGATCTGACAGAGTTGACGCTTTAATTATCACTTCCATTTAATGCTTTAGACACGTGTCATCTTCTTATTAGTTCCACAGTTTACAACACTTTTTCAGGCTGTCTTTTCGGCTCCACTGTTCATGAAGTATCAGTTACCATTATTGTGATCCTTCCATTACTGTGTCTTTACTTTTGACGGCCGCCCATCAGTATAAATTCAAATTTTCCTTTCACCTTTTTCCACATAAAACTTTTTCCTTGAACACTTGAATTGTGCGAATCTCTGTTTACTTCTTTTTCTTCTTCATCATGTCTTCTTCGAACCCTAACCCTAAGAGAGTTCCTATTTTAGACAATTTTCCCAATGCCCCTGTTAGACATAGAAGAGGTGGGAGACTTTATAGCTTAGGATCCTCTCGTGGTGGTAGTTCTGCCATGCCTTCTCCTAGCCCTGGTTCTTCCTCTAGAACTAGAGGTTCTTTTACTCAAAAATCATCTTCTAAGAACAAGGAGGCCTCTAAACCATTACAGGAACCCTTGGTAGAAGAAATAGTCCCTAACGATTTATCTTTTCAGCATGATAGACAATCACTTCAGACCCAAATTTCTGGTTTGGATCGTGTTGATGCTTACCCCACTATGATTACAGAGATTTTAGCTCCCTTAGTTCGCAAAGATTGTCACTGGAGTAACGATTTTCCCATTGTAATCCCCAATCCAAATCATAGGATTACTTCATATATGACTGGATTCTCTTTCGTTTACACATACCCTTTTACTCTTGAGTTTAAACCAGCTATCGACCCAGTAATTCTCGATTTCTGTCGTTTCTTCAAAGTTTGTTTAGCACAGGTTGGCCCGCTTGTATGAAGGGTTGTTGCTTGTTTAAGGCATCTGGCCAATTTGGCAAACGTTGATTTCACCTTCTCCCACCTAATTCATCTATACTCCCTTAGACTTTTTCGTAGTGGCGTCTTTACCTTAGTGGCTAGGAGTAAGAGAGTTTTGTTAAGCCCAGAAGATAATAAGGATCGTGGCTGGTATGCCCGATTTGTTGCTGCTCCCACAGTTGGTGTTTAGTGGGTGAACAAAACGTTCCCTTCCCTGAGAAGTGGAACTTTGCACGTAAGTCTCTCATCTCTCCCGCACCTCTTTCTTTCGAATTTACAAGTTTCTTTAACTTTGTTTATCTTTTTTTTTAGCAACCATGGGAGTTGTGGAGAACATTTCCAATTTTCGTGGTTGGGTAGATAAATTGTTGAAGATCGCTCCTATGGAGGCTAAGTCTTGGAAATTTATTTCCAATCGTCATGGTTGGAAAGTAAAGACTCACGGTATGAGTTTTTGTCTTTCTCGTATGTAAGATTTTTCTCTTTATTGCCTTAACTTTCAATTTTCTCTTTGTCAGGTTTTGCTATTCGAGGTGTTACTGCTGAAGCAGTTGCAGCTTCTCGTTTAGGAACCCAACTTTCTTTAGAAAGTGCTCAGGATATTCTTCTGAAAAGAAAAACCACAGACGTTGATAGCTCCGACGAAGAAGAGGAGGATGGTTCCTTGGTGAAAAGGCCAAGAGTTCGGAGACGTATTGTCTCTGATGAAGCTGAAGTATCTCATCATCTTTCTCCTACCGGGCCTGTTAATCTCGTCTCTGATGATGATGTTGCTACCCCTCATGATACTCATGAGTCGATTAACCAGCTTTTCATTAGTGGTTTTGAGAGTGGCGAGTTAGGACCTGTTTTGGATGAACCTCCCCTATCTTCTTCTTCAACTCCCATATCTTCAGTTCCTTCCCTTCCTTCTTCTGTCGTGCCTTTGGTTCCTTCCTTATCTGCTCCAACTTCTTCCGCACCTCCCGTTGCTGTTTTTACTTCTTCTACCGCTCCTCCTTCTACAGTCCACAATGTAGAAGCGGGTTCTACAAGCAAAAGGATTGCTATGAGGAGCGTGACTATCGAAGTGCCTGCTGACAACAGCCTTTTGAGGAAATCCGGTCAGGCGGATGTTTGGCTTGACCCTTTAATAGGCCCAATTGGGAAAGAAAAGATGAATAGCCATAGCTGCCTGACTCTGGTGAACGACATAGTTCATTCCACCTTGAAGGTATGCCCCTTCTTTCTTTAATTTTGCCAGAATTTTTCTAGAATTTTAATTTTTCTTTCCTTATCATTTTCAGGCCAACCTTATTGGTACAGAGCTGATGAGCAGAATTTTTTTATTAGAGAAGGTGCCACGTGACTCTAAAAAGGTTGTTCTTGATTCAGAGCGGGAAGCTCGTGACTTTCAGTTGGAAGCAGCTAATTGGAAGGATCAATTTGATAGTGCTCAAATAACAATAGAAGATTTATAAGAGAATAAGAATAACCTGGAACAGCAGGTGAGAGCACTAACTTCAGAGCTTGCGGTTTGTCAAGGCTTCTTCAAGTCAGGCTGAGAAAGAAAGAGAGCGTCTCGAGTGTTCTTTCTCAGAACAATTATCTAAATCAAGTGAAGAGATTAAAGAGCTGAGAGCTCTTTTAAGTTAAAAAGAAGTTTATGCAGGAGATTTGATGCAGAATTTGACTCGGACCCAAGAAAAACTGCGAACTTCTGAAGACCAGGTGAAGGCCTTAGAAAAATCTCATGCCTCTCTCCAAGCCTCTTATAACTCAGCTCTGAATGAAAATGAAGGTCTCAAAAATGAAATTGCTGCTTGGGAAAAAGATTATGAGCTTCTTGAAGATAAGGCTGCAGTTGATGTAAGCTGGGCTTTTCTGAACTCCCGTCGTGATGCCTTAGTTGAAGCCAGCCAAGAAAACTTTAATCTGGAGTCAGAGTTAGCTAAGGTGATGGAGACTATTGAAAAAGCTCAACAACCATTGGATTTCCCTTCTCCCGCGATTGAAGTTTCCGAAGCTGAAGCTACCGGAGTTGATGTTCCCGTGGGTGAAGTTCCGGTGAGTGAGGCTCCCTTAACTGAAACTTCTGCGGTTGAAGTCCCCATGACCGCTGGAATTGCCTCGGGTGATGCACCCTCTTCAAGCTCAATCGTGCCCCTTATTGCAAGTCAAGTTGAAACTTCATCTATTGATACTCCAATGGTTGGAAATCAACCCACTTCTGTTGGCGATGCTGTTCCAGTTGAGCCCGCTGATGATCCTTCTTCAATCTTTTCCTCTCAGTGAAAAAAAAAAATTATATCTGTTTTTGAATTCCCCTTTTTGCAGGCACCTATTTGGAAAACAGTATTTAAAGCTCTTGGGTTCATTTGAGAGTTTTTGTAATCAAACCCTTGGCTATCACTTGAGGGTTGATTTTTAGAAGTACAAGTCCCCAAGTCTTGTTATGGGGCATTTTGTATAAACAATTCGATGACTAAGTTTATACTTAGTCTTTAGTTTTAAATATTAGGAAGCTTTTATTTATCATTGCACTTCCGTATGTTCTATCCTTGCCTTTTTATTTTTAAGGACTTAAAGAATAGTCTGCATTTTTGTTCTTTGAAAAATGCTTCTGTTAATCCCATGACTAAATAACATGAGTTTTATAAAAGAGGGCCCTTTTATATTTTGACACTTAATGAAGAAGATGTCTCAACTTCATAATGGTGTGATCATACGATAAAAGAAATATGAACACACATGTTTTTTGCAATAACTTCGAGAAATTTTTATTTCTGAATTTTGACAAGTTTTGAATAATACTTTACATGTTCTTGAATTACATATATAACTTTCTCGTAACTATTTTTTCTTGTAACAGATTTTTAAAAAAAATAATAAACACGAGGTTTTTCTTTATAACCCATTTTAGAACAATAAATGCAAGGTTTTTCTTTATAACCTGCTTTAGTACACAGCTTTTACCCTAATTACAGTAAGGATTTCTTTAGCCTTGGCTCATGACTTCATTTGACTTTTATTACTCTGCACTTGACTTTTTTCTAGGCTTGATTTTTCTTCAATCTTCTCTGCCCTCTTTATATATACTTGTGTATATTATGTACGTAACTGTTCTTTCTTGTAACAGATTTTTTAAAAAAAATAATAAACACGAGGTTTTTCTTTATAACCCGTTTTAGAACAATAAATGCAAGGTTTTTCTTTACAACCTACTTTAGTACACAACTTTTACCCTAATTACAGTAAGGATTTCTTTAGCCTTGGCTCATGACTTCATTTGACTTTTATTACTCTGCACTTGACTTTTTCCCAGGCTTGATTTTTCTTCAATCTTCTCTGCCCTCTTTATATATACTTGTGTATATTATGTAGTCCCCCAAGTGTTT
>NW_017672483.1:15537-23748 GCF_001879085.1 Nicotiana attenuata
ATTTTAGCAACGACTCGAAGATAAACATATTTATCAGGAAAGCATCATTAACTCAAAAAGCAAGAATAACACAAAAGCATAACACAATAAGCAAGTCACATGTGTACAAATGAATATCATGAAGAACAAAACATCAGGCAACAACCAGAAAGAAATATTAGACAAAGAATTACATATTAATTCGTGAATACCCAATCCTTCGAAGTACCTCAAATGGCCCAATAAACTGAGGGCTCAACTTGCCCTTCTTCCCAAACCTCATAACACCCTTCATGGGTGAAACCTTCAGCGAAACCTTCTCCCCAACCATGTAAGACACATCACGGACCTTTCTGTCAGCATAACTCTTTTGTCTCGACTGCGCCATGCGAAGCTGCTCCTGATTCAATTTCACCTTGTCCAATGCATCCTGAACCAAGTATGTACCCAAAAGCCTAGCCCCACCCTGCTCAAACCAACCCACTGGAGATCTACACCGCCTCCCATGTAAAGCCTCTTACAGAGCCATCTGAATACTCGACTGATAACTATTGTTGTAAGCAAACTCCGCGAGTGGCAGAAACTGGTCCCATGAACCCCCAAAATCAATGACACAAGCGCGTATCATGACCTCCAATATCTGAATAGTGCGCTCGGACTATCCGTTCGTCTGTGGGTGAAATGTTGTGCTCAACTCAACCTTAGTGCCTAACTCTCGCTGTACGGCCCTCCAAAACTGCGATGTAAACTGCATGCCTATGTCTAAAATGATGGAAACTGGCACCCCATGAAGGCGAACAATCTCTTTGATGTANTGAGGGTTGATTTTTAGAAGTACAAGTCCCCAAGTCTTGTTATGGGGCATTTTGTATAAACAATTCGATGACTAAGTTTATACTTAGTCTTTAGTTTTAAATATTTAGGAAGCTTTTATTTATCATTGCACTTCGGAATGTTCTATCCTTGCCTTTTATTTTTAAGGACTTAAAGATAGTCTGCATTTTTGTTCTTTGAAAAATGCTTCTGTTAATCCCATGACTAAATAACATGAGTTTTATAAAAGAGGGCCCTTTTATATTTTGACACTTAATGAAGAAGACGTCTCAACTTCATAATGGTGTGATCATACGATAAAAGAAATAGGAACACACATGTTTTTTGCAATAACTTCGAGAAATTTTTATTTCTGAACTTTGACAAGTTTTGAATAATACTTTACATGTGCTTGAATTACATCTATAACTTTCTCGTAACTGTTTTTTCTTGTAACAGATTTTTAAAAAAATAATAAACACGAGGTTTTTCTTTATAACCCGTTTTAGAACAATAAATGCAAGGTTTTTCTTTACAACCTGCTTTAGTACACAGCTTTTACCCTAATTACAGTAAGGATTTCTTTAGCCTTGGCTCATGACTTCATTTGACTTTTATTACTCTGCACTTGACTTTTTCCCAGGCTTGATTTTTCTTCAATCTTCTCTGCCCTCTTTATATATACTTGTGTATATTATGTAGTCCCCCAAGTGTTTAAGCGTTGAAGTATGAAGCCTCGAGCACTTGATAGCTTTCCTCATTTGGTCCTTTTTCTGAAAAGGAAATACATACGGGACTCGGAAGTACGATTATAGATGAAGACTGCTTAACCCGTTTAAATTTCTATCAGAATAATTGTAACCCTGTGCCAGGAATTTTAGTTTATTCCAGTTCGCCTTACAGGTCGTGACTCATCATTTAGTACGGGTTAGCGTTTTGCCTATCATCTAAAATCGTTAGTAAAATTTTAACAATTCAAAAACAAATATAATTTAACATGGTGATACCTGACCGTGGGTTTTTCCTTAGAAATAATATCTCTTCAAATGAATTGCATTCCAATGCGAAGGAAGCACCTTCCCGTCCATTGTTTCCAACTCGTATGCTCCTTTTCCTACAATATCTCGAACTCTGTAGGGTCCTTCCCAGGTAGGACTTAGTTTACCCGCGTTGGCCGCCTTTGTAGATTGAAAACTTTTTTAAGCACGAAGTCCCCAGTTTTGAAGTATCGCAGTCGTGCTTTTCTGTTGTAATATCGTTTGATCACTTGCTTTTGTGCTGCCATTCTTATTAATGCGGCTTCTCTCTTGCCCTCCAGTAGATCCAAATTGACCCGCATCTCTTCATCATTAGATTCTTGTGTTGTTTGTGAGAATCTTGTACTCGGTTCTCCTATTTCAACTGGGATTAATGCTTCAGCTCCATAAACTAAAGAGAAAGGAGTTTCACCTGTGCTTGTCTTTGTTGTCGTGCGATATGCCCATAAAACTCCGGGTAACACTTCAGGCCAATTACCCTTTGATTCCTCTAAACGTTTTTTTCAAATTGTTGATTATGACTTTGTTCGTTGATTCTGCTTGCCCATTGCCTACTGGGTGATAAGGTGTAGATGTGATTCTCTTAATTTGCCAGCTCTCAAAACACTCAGTGACTTGAGCTCCGATAAATTGAGGGCCATTGTCGCATACAATCTCTTTTGGTACACCAAATCGGCAGATGATATTACGCCAAATGAAGTCTTTGACCTCCTTTTCTCCTACCTGTTTGAATGCTCCTGCTTCTACCCATTTAGTGAAGTAATCAGTAAGTACTAGCAAAAATTTTACCTGACCTTTTGCTTGTGGTAATTGTTTAACCCAAAAAATAGTTTTCAAGGTCAAAGCAATAATTTTATATGACGGGCCACAAGCAATCGATTCAATCCGAAAGATATAAAATTTTGTTAATACAACGTGACAGAGAAGTGAGAAATAAATTCAATGACAGATAATATAATAAAAATAAAGCAGAGAAGAAAGAATTCTTATTGAATGATCCTTGATAGGATAATGAGCCGAACAGAGCTTGAAGGGCCGAACTTTGGCTAACTTGAGAGCTATATGCTATAAATTACAATGTATAGAATTGTAGAGAAGAAAATTAGATCCCCCCATGGTGGTAAAAGTATGTCTATTTATAGGACTAAATCTAAGTAACCATTCTCCTTGAATTATGTGTCCATTATGAGCATTTACTCAATTCATCCATTACTTTTGGAAGACTTGTAACAGCTGTGTAAATGCTGGAATTCCGTGATGAGTTAATTTCGTAATTGATGAGTTAATTCCGCAACTGATGAGTCAATCCCGTGCCTGTTGAGTCAATCCCGTGCCTGTTGAGTCAATCTCGTGCCTGTTGAGTCAATCTTGTAATTGATTGCCTTGTTCTGACCATTACAATCATTTATTGCATTTATTAATAATTGATTTGTAACTGATGGTGCAATGATAATAAATCCCATATAATTCGGGATTAATTGACTCCTTCCTCATGAGATATTCTCCCGCACCTGATCCGGGCTATTTCATGATGATCAGTTCCGAGGCTAACAGGCATGGTACGAGTATGTTCGGTCCCGTGGGTATTTCACATATCATCTTTACATGTCATTCTTCACTTTTCTTCAAACTTTGCTGACACGTATCGCCATTTAATAGACCCACATGGCGAGTCTAATTTTCACTAATACAAATAGTCCTCCCACTTTCCGGTTACTCACTATGATGTGACCGGAAAGTGGAAGATTTTATCCTTTTCATCCTTGCCTCTGCCTCATTAAAAACCTTGCCGGAAAAACCCAATAGGGACAAAAACCAGACGAAGGAAAAAAGAGTGCAGAACTTAGAGATTCAGATGATAACTCCACCGCTTATGTTCCTTTCGTCAATAGTCGGTTGGTTTACCCCTATCTTGTTTCGGGGTTTGAAGACAAATCTTTGACTTATGTTTGCAAAGTTTGATATATATATATTTCGGCTTTATTTTCTGCCTATTTTAATGTTTGGATTTTTGTTTTACCCTTTAACTTTGCATTAAAAATGCTTTAATGCTCCGTGACTTTTTTGAATAAGCACAATTATAAAAGAGGGCCCTTTTATGAACGACACTTAATGAAGAAGACGTCTCAACTTCATAATGGTGTAAATATACAAAAGAGAGATAGGAATTTTCACATGTTTTTCTTTAGCAATGTTTTTAGAAAGTTTTTACATTGAACTTTCATAACATTTCACATGTGTTTGTGTAACGTCTATAACTCATTTTGCAACTGTTTTTTCTTTTAACAGATTCGATATAAGCTTGCACTTGTAACTGTTTTTCTTTTGCAACAGTTTTTTTTTGAATTAGTACAAGGGGATAACTATTTTTGTTTACAACAGTTTTAAATATAAGGGTATGAATTTTTACCCATAACTATTTTTATTGATAACAGTTTTCAAATGAATACAAGGGTAATGCTTTTTCATCCGTAACTGTTTTCAGTTACAATAGTTTTTGAGTAAGTACAAAGATGTGCATTTTTACCCGTAACTAATATTCTGCCTTTAACCTTTTTTGAAACATTCGTTTATATTTACGAATATGTTTTCAAAGGTTTTCGAGTCAGGCTTGTGTTTTTGGCTCGTGACTTTGCTCTTAACTTTCGATTTGTTGGGTAGACCTTAGGCTTGACTTGAATATTGATTTTTCTAGTCTTCTTTGCCTTCCATATATATAGTCCCCCAAGTGTTAGAGCTTTGAAGTATGAAATCTCGAGCATTTGATTATTCCTTCCATGTGGTCCATTTCCTGAAAAAGAAAAACATACGGGACTCGGAGGTATATAATTAGATGATGATTGCTTAACCCCTTTTTTTTTATCAAAAGGGTTGTAACCTAGACCGGGAATAATACAATGTTCCTCGTGTCTTTCGGGTCTAATATCATCATTTGGTTTTCTAGAGAATTTATCCGAGTACAAATTTTTCTTGGCACTTTAGAAAATTATTTGAGTGCTCATACTTAGCCTTGTAGACTTAAAATATATATTTGGATGCATCGTTACTTGTGCGATATCTAAAGTTGCACCTTTGGGTGTCTAACTTTTAAATAAAAGAGGGCTCTTTTATATACTTTAAACGCTATGAATAGGACGTCTCCTTTTCATTCGGACGTAAAATAGGATCGATTGATCCGAGTAGACTTTTAGTCTGAGGGATTATTAATCCCGGTAGGATTTACAAGAGTATTGACCCCATTAAAATTTACGGGAGTATTGATCCCGGTAAGACATTGAATTTGAGGGAGTATTGATCCCAAATAAATATATATCTTAGTAGATTTGTCCTGAAGAGACATTTAATCTGATTGGATTTTGAATCTAAATTAGAGTATATGAACATACTTCCAAGTAGAGATGGACACATGTCCGAAATAATATTTGAGATTTACGGGATAATCGATCCGAGTCATAATACAATTAGCCATTAAGAAAGGCTTATATATTTAGCTTGAATGGTCGTTGTTGGACCGAATATAAGTTGCGTGTTCAAAGTGAACTTTATTCTGGTGGCATATTTGCATACCTTTGTCTTGACTTAGATGTAAAACTCTCATTTTTTATCGTGGGATTCTTGACTCTGACATGGAGTTCTCGATCCTTTTTGTGTACGTGTAGTATACGTATTTTTGAAGAACTCATTCAACACTGTTTGAAGTGTTTATTCTTGATATAAGTAATACAACTAACTGAGTTGAGCTGGTAAATTATATCGGAATACTCTTAGGAATTCTATCTCCCAAGGCAATCAATTGTTTGTATCACTTCTTATAATGTCAGGTCAAATTGACTAATCTTCAAGTATAAGTAACCTTCCTAGCGTTTGAGTTTTGAGGTATGAGAACTCAAACACTGGAATCATAATTTGACAATCCGTAATTTAATAGTCCCCAGTAGGATAGTTAGTTTCGATATTGATGGACTTTCAAATGGTCCAGTTCCAACATAGGGACGGTACTGAAGCTCTTTTTATCAAATATTTTGTACTCTGGTCGGGAACTACGGAGGTTCCAAAATGTTGTCGAGGATCATGCCATATCTTGATTTGAGCTATTCATACTGACTTTGATGAGTTTTGATTTAAAGCCTTATTACCGGAGTAATTTTTACTACTTTGTTTGTTCCATGTGGGATTTTAGCTTTTGGAGCCTTAAATATTCTCAAATATAATTCTCCTTCAACAAGGCAGGCAGTACGGGATGAGACGCACTCAAAGTTATCGAGAGCATGCTTGTCTTTGGGTAAAGTCCCATTCTGCAAGTAATAAATGAATTTATTATACCAATTCAAATTAAATTAGTCAGGCTTACCTCATTTTCATTCTAATTGATGATAGATCATGGATCGCCTAAATAAGAGATGGATCAATCCCGAGATTGTTTGATCCGGAAATGATATTTCTCAATAAGTGCCCGGCATTGCTTTTGGAGTCAGTGATATCAGCAGTAGATCCGAGACTAGTACATCTGGCTCGATTTTCTTGGGTTTCATAGTTTTCTTGGATTTGATCAATCGTTAAATCAATATTTTTGCTCTGAGTCCCCAAGCTAATTTAAGCCCTGTAGCATATGCTTCATACTCGGCTTTGTTGTTAGCAATAAAATAACATTTATGAATTATCTAACTACTTTTCCTGATAGGCATTAAGCATTGTCCCTAACTCGGAAAGTTTAGTACTTGTGGACCTAATTGTGTAGAAGGTCCAGATCCTGAGAATTATCCCAGAAATAACATGTTCGGGTAATATGTTCAAGCTAAGATTAATCATGAAATCTGCTAAATTTGTGATTTTATAGTCGTACGTGACTGATAAACAATATCATATTCACTTAGTTCGACTACTCATTTAGCTAGCCCTTCCTGATAGTTCATGTTTATGCAAAATATTGCGCAATGAAAATATAGTGACTACGGGAATTGAATGACATTGAAAATAAAGCCTTAGATTTAGGGCAACTACAATTAATGCTAATTTATCAAAATGTAGATATGTAGTTTTCGTATGCAAGAGCATTTTATAATAGATAGGAGAATGTGTACCTTTATCTTTTTGAATTAAAATTGCATTTACCGAGACAATTTGGTGTAGCTGCAATCATCTTTCTCCTCGGAATTTTGAAAGTAATGATGCGTTGTTGTTAGATAGCAGGTTCGAATGATTCGACTTTTCGGACTAAACCAATCTTTCGAAGTTCTGTAACTTTATCTTTTATTATTTGACTCTAGTTTCTTCTTTTGCTTGACCGGATTATACCACGGGTCAATATTGAGCATATAAACCTTTACCTCCGGTGGTACACCTGTTATGTTAGCATGGAGGCAAGCAAAACAATTTTTGTTAACATGTAAAAGTTTAATCAACTTACCTTTAAATTCGGTGTCGAGTCTCGACCAACGCAAACCTTCCTATTTGGGAAGTCAATGATAATTTCTAGTTCTTCAGCATTTGACCTTGTGGCTTCTGATGCCTTTGGTTCAATGATTGCTACCGAAAATATTTGTATAATTGTCCACGGTTATTAATGAACCTTCTTTCCTCGTGGGCTATTTCATCCCGCAACTATCTCTTCTTTTTCAGTTGTTAGGTCTGGTATCTTTGTAAGCAATCCTGTGGGTGTTTTACCCATGTTCCTCCTAATCTTCATTCTTCTCCTATGAAATTTTACAATTTAGCAAGGTAATTCCTTACCTGTTCGGGTAGATCTGGATCTTTTCCAGCCCGTGAAGAAAATCTTGTATCTCTTTGCTCGGACATGTTTTTTAGATTTTTGCATTTAAATTCGGATCACTCAAGAATCACATCTGTTTGATCTCCGGGCCTGTTTTTGACTTTTAATTGAATGAACGTGTCTTCCTTTATTCAGAGCTTTGTATATATCGAATTTAAATTTTGCTCCTCAGTTTCGGAACTGTTTCGTACATATTCGTTATAATCAGTTCTGGTACTGATAGTTGCGGTACCAATATATCAATGTACATTCTCTATTTTTCTCTGCTTGTTGCTTACATATCATTATCATGGCTATTCTTCCCTTTTTATTTTGCACGGTAAAGCCATCTCCAACTTGGTTGTCCTCAACTGTGTTGATTGCCAAATTTTGGCCATGATGAAGGTTTAAACTGAAAACAAGCGAATATTAACAAAAATTGTTACTATCTTTGGATGAATAGCAAATTTGCTTGAGTTCCCGGTAACGGAACCAAACTGTTTAACCCAAAAAATAGTTTTCAAGGTCAAAGCAATAATTTTATAATTGTAAAAGTAGACACATGAAATTGAGACATGATCATAAAACAGCTGTTGAGAGATGGAATAATTTTCATTGACTATGTGAAGTCAG
>NW_017672483.1:23805-69593 GCF_001879085.1 Nicotiana attenuata
TATATGCTATAAATTACAATGTATAGAATTGTAGAGAAGAAAATTAGATCCCCCCATGGTGGTAAAAGTATGTCTATTTATAGGACTAAATCTAAGTAACCATTCTCCTTGAATTATGTGTCCATTATGAGCATTTACTCAATTCATCCATTACTTTTGGAAGACTTGTAACAGCTGTGTAAATGCTGGAATTCCGTGATGAGTTAATTTCGTAATTGATGAATTAATTCCGTAACTGATGAGTCAATCCCGTGCCTGTTGAGTTAATCCCGTGCCTGTTGAGTCAATCTCGTGCCTGTTGAGTCAATCTTGTTATTGATTGCCTTGTTCTGACCCAATCATTTATTGCATTTATTAATAATTGATTTGTAGCTGATGGTGCAATGATAATAAATCCCATATAATTCGGGATTAATTGATTCCTTCCTCATGAGATATTCTCCCGCACTTGATCCGGGCTATTTCATGATGATCAGTTCCGAGGCTAACAGGCACGGTACGAGTATGTTCGGTCCCGGGGGTGTTTCACATATCATCTTTACATGTCATTCTTCACTTTTCTTCAAACTTTGCTGACATGTGTCGCCATTTAATAGACCCACATGGCGAGTCTAATTTTCACTAATACAGTAATGGACCCACGATATCCATTCCCCACTTCATGAATGGCCATGGTGATATGACCGCATGTAACAACTCCGCAGGTCTATGCATGTTGTTACCGTACCTTTGACATTTATCACATTTAGCTGCAAAACTTTCCGCTTCTTCCTCCATTTTAGGCCAGTAATATCCTGCTCTAATCAAAGTTCTTACTAGTGATCTTCCTCCTGCGTGATTCCCGCAATGCCCTTCATGTATTTCCCTCATTACATACTCTGTTTGAGAAGGTCCGAGGCATCTTGCTAATGGACCACCGAACATCTTACGATAAAGATTCCCTTATTTTAAACAGTAACGAGCAGCCTTTTTTTTGAAGTGCATGCGCTTGCTTCTTGTCACTAGGGACGGTTCCGTACTGTGAAAAAGCAACAATTTCGTGTCTCCAATCCCAAGTTAAATTATTAAAATTTACCTCATTCTTATCTGGATCGAGAACTGAGTGAAATAAATGTATAATTGCAGCATTTGCATCTTTTGCTACATCAGCTGCGGATGCGAGATTAGCTAAGGCTTCTGCTTCAACATTTTCATCCCTCGATATCTGTATGACCTGCCAAGTTTGGAATTGCTTTATCAGTTCCCATACCTTTTCCAAGTACTGTTGCATCCTTGCTTCCCTAGCTGTGTAAGTCCCCAGCATTTGATTAACCACGAGCTGCGAGTCACTTTTGATCACTACTTGATTTATACCAAGTTCTCGTGCCAATTCTAAACCTGCAATCACAGCTTCATACTCCGCTTCATTGTTAGTTACGGAATGACATTTAATAGCTTGCCTAATAGTTTCACCTGTAGGTGATACTAAAACAATTCCTAATCCTGCACCTTTTACATTAGATGAGCCATCAGTAAATAAGGTCCATGTTCCTGGATTAGCCCCATTAAGTACTTGTACTTCTTTTTCTGCTTCTAATTGCATCCCTTGGCTAAAGTCAGCGACGAAATCAGCTAATATCTGTGATTTTATTGCTGTTCTAGGTAAGTACGTGATTTCATATTCACTTAGCTCTATGGCCCATTTAGCTAACCTCCCTGACAATTCATGTTTATGCAATATATTACGTAGGGGGTATGCAGTCACTACAACAATGGGATGACATTGAAAGTAAGGTCTTAACTTCCTAGATGCCATGATTAGAGCAAGTGCTAATTTTTCCAATTAGGGATACCGTGTCTCTGCATCTAACAAAGATTTACTAACATAATAGATAGGAGATTGTTTACCCTGCTCTTCTCGTACCAAAACCGCGCTTACCGCAACTTCTGAAACAACAAGGTAGATGAAAAGTTTCTCCCCAGCCTTGGGTTTTGCTAGCAAAGGTGGATTTGACAAGTATATTTTCAAATCCCTAAGTGCTTGTTGACACTCCTCATCCCATTCAAAATGATCCTGCTTCTTAAGAGCCGAGAAGAATTTAAAACATTTTTCCGATGATTTAGAAATGAACCTTCCCAAAGCTGCGATTCTTCCTGTTAGTCTTTGAACCTCTTTCTTGTTGGAAAGTATATCAGGAATTTCTTCAATGGCCTTAATCTGTGCAGGATTCACTTCAATACCACGGTTAGAAACAAGAAAACCTAAAAATTTTCCTGATACCACACCAAATGCGCATTTTTCTGGATTCAACTTCATATTATATTTTCGTAAAATTTTAAACGTATCAGATAGGTGCGATATATGATCTTCTGAATGTTGAGTTTTAACTAGCATATCATCTATATATACTTCCATGGTTTTACCTAAATGTTCTTGAAACATTTGGGTGACCAACCTTTGAATACGTTGCACCTGCATTCTTAAGACCGAAGGGCATTACCTTGTAACAGTAAGTCCCCCTGTCTGTTATAAAAGAAGTTTTTTCTTCATCACCTGGATCCATCTTGATTTGATTATAGCCTGAATATGCATCTAAAAAACTTAATAGCTCATGCCCTACAGTAGCATCAATTAACTGGTCTATGTGCGGTAAAGGAAGGAATCTTTTGGACNTGATTATAGAAGGCTCAACAAAGCAACCCGCAAAGACCACTTCCCGCTTCCATTCATTGACCAAATGGAAGACCACTTTTACTGTCCTTATGGCATTTTGCCTTTAAGCGAATGCGTTTGGTCTTTGTAATGCACCAGCCACTTTCCAGAGACGCTCAAGTTTGCATGCCCCGGGCATTCCAAGAACTTGTGCATATTTAGAGCGCGTAGCCTGCCAAGTACCTCCCAAAAGTTTCTTTCTAAGGCCGTGGTATTAATCCCCATCTCGGAGATGTACCGTCCAGATGGCACGAAGTCCCAGTACCATGCAATAGCCGTAGCATCGACCAAATCCAAACGAGGCCTCGGCCTCAATGGCGCCTGCTGAGATCCCTCGGCAACCTGTTTTCCCTTGGACTGTCGTGAAGAGCTTTCGCCTTGCTTTCGCTTTTTGGGTGCAGGGGAAGTGGTGGAGGACTTTCCAATGCCTTTGCCTTTGCTAGAACCATCACGAGCCATAGTAACATGCAACACAAATAAGCATGAATGTGAGAACTTGTCCAGAAATATGCCTAAGGTTGTCGTGCAAGTCATGAAATGACCCCACACTTAAAACCGAAGGCACAATGTACAATACTTCACAATTTTTTTATTTTTTTTCTTTTTAACATGTACAAGTGTTGCACTCCAAAGCTATGGGTACTCAAGACTACCCCATACCACACAATAATGATTGATCATGGCTACGTGAATTCACATTAGGGAAAATCACGTTTAGATTAGAGAAGAATTGAAGAAAGCATGATCTTAACCCTGGGAGGGGGGGGGGGCGGATTTATGGTTAGGATAGGAATATACCTAGTCACCGTGCTTAATTAAATATCGTAATCTTAATGCGTTCTTAATAGATTGATTCCATAGGAATATAGGCGTTAATCTATTTGGAATAGGCGAGTAGTACTTCGGGAGAAGGCTATGAGAGCAATTATCGATTAATTAGCAACCATGAGTGAATTGTATGGGAGGGAGAGCTAACTAGAACACAATAAGATTGGTAAATCGATCACAACCCTGAAATACTAGTCTCTATTGAATACATAACAATCATTCTACTGCTTGATAATTTAGTTATTACTTAGAATTGTAGTTTAGTATAATTAAACTCTTGAACTCGAATTTAGCTTGACTGAATAAAAATATTGGTGAGTTAGTGAGTATACTCCCTCCGGTCCAAAATAAGTGATTTTTTGGATGTTTTCACACAGATTAAGAAATCCACCTTTTAACATTAATTAGCAATGGAATTGACCATATTAACCTTTACTGTCTCACATAAACACTCCTAACACATATTCCAACACTATTTACTCCAAGGATAATGTAGGAAAAAAATAATTAATTCATTCTTGAAATCTGGAAAAATCACTTATTTTGGACCACAAGAAAAAGGCCAAAAAATCACTTATTTTGGACCGGAGGGAGTAGTTGATATAAGTCTCTATGGGTTCCACACTCGACTTATTATTTTATTACTTGTACGACCACGTATACTTGGTGTGCGTTTGGGAGCAACAATATCCATTGACCAGATTTTTCTTTGAGTGGATCAAATTCATTGAATTTTTGAACTGTGATTGAATATCATCATTTTTGTTTCTCCTTTTTTTGCTATCACAATTGTTTCTACTTGAATGTTGAAAAATAACTGATAGTTTGTCTCTTTATTCAATTCACATAATTGAGATTTAAAGTACAATGGGTGAATTCTATATATCTTTATTTTGCAAAAAAAAATGAAAGGATTAGTAAAATGGGACGCACATCTTGTGCAAGACTCCTATGGATATCAGTAAATTAAAAGCTTTTAGACTCTTTTAAATTCAATATTTGTTTTTGTTTTCCACCCTTTTTAATTCAATAAAAGATTAGTCAAATTTCTTCTAGACTAAGGGTATGACTGTACAAAATCTGTCGTAGACACATCATTATTATATAATATAAACACGTTCTCGACTTTTTTTTTTTTAAATAATTGTAGTGTCCGGATCGATTAAACATTTCTAAATTAAATTTATGGGATATTTGCCCTCCCACTTGCACATGTACCAAATACTTCAGTTCAGCAAAACTTAAACAAATAAAACTTCTTAACCAATTTCTTAGTAGATTTCTATTTGATTTAGAAAGACAATTTGAATTCGATGAAGTGGATTATAAAATATCTGAGTGAAACTTACAATATACAGGGCGAATGTAGCCTTATGGCTACAATTCATCTGAACGCAAAATTTTCGACACGAAATGTAAATATATACGTATAAACCTACTAAAATTTCAACAAATCATAAATTTGAACCCCATAACTTTTATATTGAGTTTAATATTATAAATCTTAAAAAATAAACTCATTAAATTTAAAATTCAAATCCGTCTCTAATAATATGAGATCCAGGGACAATTGTATTAGTTGTGCCGATTCAAATATTGAGCGATATAGAGAAATATGCCAGTTTAGCGATATAGATGAAATAAATAAGCATATGCTCTATGACTCTATCATTAGTCAACTGGTTTCAAATAACTTGATAAAACTGAAAATGCAACAAAATTTAAGAATCACACTGCCAAGTATGATCAACCTATTATTGGTAAAATTATAGGGTTGTGTTGGGCAAATAACATTCTGTCACAAACTGTTTAATGATTTGTAGCAGACACCGACACAGATACAGATACAGATACAGACACAACAACTAAGTCTACACAACGACAGGATCCTAATAAAATCTCTGCCATAATCTTGACGGATATTAGAGCCCTTAAATCGAATTGACACATATACCCCTACTTGTAGACCTTAAGACAACGCTTTGATGGTAGATTATCAGCAAGGGCAATAAAGGTAAAACAAGTGTAGTTGTCAGGCCATGCGTGATTTGACTTTGCATGAGTAGATTTGAGAGAGAGCTGACGTTGGTTTGACTTGTGAGGAAAAAAGCAAATAAAAGGTTTCTCTGTGCATGTATATTTGAGAATATCCATGAAGATACGAACTCTTTTTTACTCCTACTACTCTTTTTTTATTTTTCCGATGAACTTCGAGGAATTCCCAACACCTTTCTTTTGGAGGCGTTTGTTTCAAAAATATAAATAAATAGTCTTGAATTATTCTTACGAAAAAACTGCTTTTAAATCATAAAAAATACTACTGGTAGATCCTTTTCATTTTAGCAAAAGCTTACAATAATTGAAAATATTCTCAAAGGTAGTTTCTGAAAATTCAGTTCCAGTAAAATTAAAAAATAAATTATATGATTGAAATATAGACTACTTATTACAAAAATTGATACTAATTTTTAAAGCTTTTCTTCAAAATGAGAAAGGAAACGCCACTTTATATCTGCTCAATTTCTCATCATCTATTCCTTGAAATCTAACGTGAAGCTTGATTACGCCCAACTCTAGTCCTAAAAAGGATAAGCGGTCGCTGCAAATATAATCCGGTCTAAAAGTTCGGAGTCGAATCCCACAGAGAACTAAGGTTTCGCTGTAATTGTTCAATATCGCAAGAAGACAAGTTTGAACAATTTCTAAATTATAATATTAAGATTTTTATATCTAACTAATTAACCAACAAATACTATAAAACAGTAAAAATTATCAACTAACGAGACAAAGGTTTGGAGACTAAATTAAGGGGGTCTAGAGTTATGATTTCCCCAATTGTTGATTTCATTAATTGTATGTTTCTTATAGCTTTGACTTAGTTGCCTCTATCAATCATGAACTCTCCAGCTATCATAAATCTCTCTCAAGCAATTATGATAATTTACCAGACACATTGTCTCAAACTACGCTAGCTAGATTCACATTATAGTTCACTTAGATCGCACCCGAGGTATCGTTATCTCTAATCCAACCTCTAAACCCTCGGTTATGACTCTCGCCTATACTCCGGGAGTGATGTTGTTCAAACAACTACCTAAATATGCACTCTCTCTCAAGCAGATACATAATAAATAGGAACGGTTAATTGAGGATCCTTTCAATTAACCAAAATCAAAACGTAGTTGAACAAATAGAGATTAACAACTAACTCAAAACCATATTAATATAACAACCAATTCATCCCCAAAAGGTTCCATCAAAACCCTAGAAAACGAATTAGCTTTTCATAAAAGTATGTGAAAACACAATACTCCAATTCATAACCAACAATAAAATAGGAAGAAGAAGGGGAAAAACTCGTAGTTGAATCTTCCTCCTTGCTCCTAGCATGTTCTTGCCTTCAAGGGTGTTGTCTAACCCTAAAGTAGTGTCTCCCCCTTCAAAGTGGTGTTTTAGGATGTATTTCTATGACCTAGGGTTGATGAGGGGCGGAATTCTTCAATCCAACTTCGGATGGGAGAGCTGGAATCCGCGTCTGCCTTCGCGTCTAGACGCGGACTTTGACGCGGATCCGCGTTTGCCTTTGCGTCTAAACGCGGACTTTGATGCGGATCCAGCTTTTGAAATTCTTCCACTTCGCGAAGCGCTCCGTGCCTTTGCTTCGCTTCGCTGTTTTGTGCCTTAACTTTTCTCCTTTTTCGCGTCCGACTTCGTGCCACGCACGAGAATAGCGAGCTCCCACTCCTTTAATTTCTTCTTTTTGTGTCGAATTGTCATCTTTTGATCATTTATCATCCAAACTCGTTCCTACACATAAAAAACATATAATGAGTATATTTCACTTTGAAAATCATGTAATCTCCCGCGACACACACAAGAATTAATATGCAAATATACTAAAAAATATGCACTTTTCATCATTTATCAACACCCCACACTTAAACTCTTGCTCGTTCTCGAGCAATCAAACTACACTTTTTTTTATAGACACGACCTTTTTAAACAATTCTCCTAACTCATCATACCAAGAGTATTTAAAATAGACTAAGCACAAAAGCATAACATCTTCACCTCAAGATTTGACTCACAAGTACCACGCATTATTCACAACTCACGCACTTACTCTAACATAGAGGTCACTGACATTACCTTTCCTTCATGAATCAAGTGCCCTCACACAACAAAAGAGAGTAGTTCCACACAATAAAATTTAAGAACACTTAGGAACTCAAGATAGAAAGAATTCACTCACTCTCAGAAATAATATTCATATGCCACAAAAGATGCACCATAAGCTTGCCCGTAGTGTACTACTCCACTAATCGAGCTCATTCAATCTAGGATCAATTAGGACTTTATTTGGTTGTAATGTAGGCTACGGGACGGGTACGATATATTTAGAAATAAGAGTGACTACACCTCTCTAAGCACTTTAATACATATACTTTAACATTCAAACACCGTACTTATGTCAAACCAAACTCTACCTTCACATCAATGTATATTACCCCATACTTCTTTAAGCACAATTACAGCAAGAGTCACCACTTATTAAAGAAATACTTTTTTTTTTTTTCACAGCAATACAACTATATTTTTTTTTCAATGCAAGTGGCTCTTACTTGTTCAAAACAGTGCACCTTTCTCCTGATTTCATTAGTTCCACTCAAAAGCCAAACCAACCACCCCACACTTTAACTTTTACATAAATCATCACAATTCAAGTGCTTATGAGAGGTTAAAAGGTTCAAATAGACAGTCCATTCAAACAAATGGGTAAGGCTTGTAATGTGGTTGCCAAAGAAACAGGATTAGAGGCTCAAAGGGGTTAACTATGATACATAACAATTAGGCGGGTAAAATATACATATCTGGCTCAACAAAGAAATGCCTATATCACTTCCTAGACTGAATAAAACTACTATTTCGCTTTGCAAATACACGGGGCAAGTTCTAGGCATCAAATGCAATGCACAGAATATAAAAAATCCTTACACACACATGGCACATAACTCACTCAGGATTGGTTTCATCAAGACACTCTAGTCAAAGCAGTTAAGCAAAGTTAAGATCATACAATTTAAGGTATTTGTACAAGAGTCAATAACTGAGCCTAAGCGTCACAGCCAAAGTACTCGCTATTCTCAAAGCATAACCAAGTCAAGAGATATTGCTTCAATTCAAAACACAACACAATTGCTCCTACTCCAAAAAAAAACTAACTACATCCGGTTCAAATAAAACCCTTGGAAAAGAACCGCGGCACAAAGAAAAACCAAGGGGAAATTATTACACTACCTACAAAGAAAATCATTTTTTTTTTCTTTAGACTTAAATCCCTCAAGAAAATTGTCTAATAGATCCATCGTCGAGAAAAGTCCAATCTTTTAAAAAAATACTATTTAATTAACCTAATACAGCTAAAGTAGCATGAAAAGTCACCCAGACAATCTCATCACCCCACACTTAAAATTATGCATTGTCCCCAATGCACAGCATAACCATAAGAGGGTAAGAGAAACTCCCTGGTAGGCCAAAGGCCGAAGCACTAGCAGTTCATGGGGTACTCAGACATCTCCCAGGCTTGGTCCTTCGTGAGGGTACCTCACACTTAGTTCCAACCATTTGATTTGCTGTTGCATCCTTCCAATACCTTTGCTTTCCATGCTCCTAAAAAAATAAAAAAAATTGACACTACAAAAATAATACAATTTAAAAAAAAAAAGCAATAAAGCTGGGTTGCCTCCCAACAAGTGCCTGATTTAACGTCGCGGCACGACGCGAATCACTTTTTGCCTCCACCTCGAGCTTATGAATTGAACCCCAAGTTTTGATTCAAGCTTATGATTATGGTCATGGGGCGGTGGAATGAATCTAACTGGCCCAAGGAAATAATGTAGTATTCTGCACTCCTTGGCCTTTCTATGAGGTATGTAATCCTGACTTTCTGGCAAGAAGAATTCCAGAATATATGCACCTTGTTCCTCATTCCTTGACTCTTCGATTGGTTCAAATGACTCTATTTCCATATCATCATCCAAACATAATGTGGAAAAATACTTGGAGCGTGGACCAATGCGCTCAAACACATGAACTTCAGGACTCTCAACATCCTCAACATCGGTGATACTAGAGTCAACAAAATTTATATCCTCAAAGTCCTTGGCTGGCTCTAGTCTCACTTCTTCAACATTGACATCCTCAAATTGTGGTTGGCTAGGTTGTTGATGTTCTACTCTGACCTCCCCAATTAACACCTCAAATTCATGATCTTCTTGGCTACTATCCTCAATATTGGCTTGTTGAGCATTAAAAGCTCCAACCACTTGACTCAATTGAGCCTCCAATATGCGAATAGTTGCCTTTTGCCTTTCTATGTGCAATTTTTTCTCATTGTTTTGTTCCAGAAGGCACTTTAGCATATCCTTGATCTCCTTCGAGTCCGCATTCCCAGGTTCTTTGTTCCTGTTAACTTCACAAGAAAAGGTAGAACCATCATAGTAAGGGGTTGGGGAAAATAAGAAATATAAGCACAACCATGAAGGTGACCATTTTTACCACCACACACATCACACACATTCCACAAATAAGATTGAGTTGGTGCACATAACTCGCTCTTAGGAACGTTTTGAAAATTTTACCACGGGTGATTTCCTTCACAATATGTATGGAGATCAATAGTAGAATTCTACACCTAAATTCCCATAATTCCAAGATGCCATGTTTCTCAAATCGATAGTTTAAAAAAAAAAAAACAAAATAAAAGTTCAAACTCGTAACCTAGCAATATATACAGCTACAACAACACCATTAGTTCCCCGGCAACGGCGCCAAAATTTGATCACGCCCAACTCTGGTCCTAAAAAGGATAAGCGGTCGCTGCAAATATAATCCGGTCTAAAAGTCCGGATTCGAATCCCACAGAGAACTAAGGTTTCGCTGTAATTGTTCAATATCGCAAAGAAGACAAGTTTGAACAATTTCTAAATTATAATATTAAGATTTTTATATCTAACTAATTAACCAACAAATACTATAAAACGGTGAAATTATCAACTAACGAGACAAAGGTTTGGAGACTAAATTAAGGAGGTCTAGAGTTATGATTTCCCCAATTGTTGATTTCATTAATTGTATATTTCTTATAGCTTTGACTTAGTTGCCTCTATCAATCATGAACTCGCCAGCTATCATAAATCTCTCTCAAGCAATTATAATAATTTACTAGACGCACTCTCTCAAGCTACGCTAGCTAGATTCACATTACAATTTACTTAGATCGCACCCGAGGTATCGTTATCTCTAATCCAACCTCTAAACCCTCGGTTATGACTCTCGCCTATACTCCGGGAGTGATGTTGTTCAAACAACTACCTAAATATGCACTCTCTCTCAAGCAAATACATAATAAATAGGAACGGTTAATTGAGGATCCTTTTAATTAACCAAAATCAAAACGTAGTTGAACAAATAGAGATTAACAACTAACTCAAAAATATATTAATATAACAACCAATTCATCCCCAAAAGGTTCCATCAAAACCCTAGAAAACGAATTAGCTTTTGATAAAAGTATGTGAAAACACAATACTCCAATTCATAACCAACAATAAAATAGGAAGAAGAAGGGGAAAAACTCGTAGTTGAATCTTCTTCCTTGCTCCTAGCATGTTCTTGCCTTCAAGGGTGTTGTCTAACCCTAAAGTAGTGTCTCCCCCTTCAAAGTGGTATTTTAGGATGTATTTATATGACCTAGGGTTGATGAGGGGCGGAATTCTTCAATCCAACTTCGGATGGGAGAGCTGGAATCCGCGTCTGCCTTCGCGTCTAGACGCGGACTTTGACGCGGATCCGCGTTTGCCTTCACGTCTAAACGCGAACTTTGACGTGGATCCAGCTTTTGAAATTCTTCCATTTCGCGAAGCGCTCCGTGCCTTTGCTTTGCTTCGCTGTTTTGTGCCTTAACTTTTCTCCTTTTTCGCGTCCGACTTCGTGCCACGCACGAGAATAGACGAGCTCCCACTCCTTTAATTTCTTCTTTTTGTGTCGAATTGTCATCTTTTGATCATTTATCATCCAAACTCGTTCCTACACATAAGAAACATATAATGAGTATATTTCACTTTGAAAATCATGTAATCTCCCGCGACACACACAAGAATTAATATGCAAATATACTCAAAAATATGCACTTTTCATCATTTATCAAAGCTGCACACATAAGATTCAATATGCTCCGGTCCTTCTCAAGATTTTGCACATAGCGCAGTTTTATTTAGTGCATTGCGCTTCCGTTTTTAATTCATTAAATCCATCCGATTTATTTGGCCAAATACATATACAGCCCATCTAACTTTGCACCATTTTTCATTTTGGCACTCTATCTCTACTTTGTTCCATTATGGCCCTCCAACTCTATTTCTTATGTTACACTTTAACACAAAAGCTGGAATCAGTGCAAAAGATATAGCCCGTTAAATCTGAGGTGTAATAAATATCCAATTAAATGTTGCCACCTGGTTTTTTCATCCATGTCAAACGGGTCAATACTAAAATACCTTAACCATACCGTATTTTTTGTGGGTTTATTTCATCGAAACGGGCCAGGTAATAAATCGGCAGACGAAAGCTTTGGAACTTATAGAATGAAGATGGGCAACAGTGGATGGAAAAATACGATCGGGTTCAGGTATTTTAGTATTGACCCGTTTGACATGGATGAAAAAATCAGGTGACAATATTTAATTAAATGTTTATTACACCTCAGATTTAACGGGCTATATTTTTTGCATTGGTTTCAGCTTTTGTGTTAAAGTGGAACATAAAAAATAGAGTTAGAGGGCCAAAGTGGAACCTATAAAATAGAGTTGGAGGGCCAAAATGAAACAAGGTAGAGATAGAATGTCAAAATAAAAAATGGTGCCAAGTTGGATGGGCTCTGTATGTATTCGGCCTTACCTTTTTATTGATTACCCTCGAAGATTTGGTTCCAAAGTGTAAACATAAAGATTCTATTCCCTCCTAGATACATCATACACAAAAATTAAGTATCAAATTTGAGGCAATATAGAAAGACCCTATGAAACTTCACTGTTCCCTGGGATTGGCTTTGGGCCTTTCCTGCGCAGCTTAGTTGGAAGGTGACGCAAACAATTATCTTCGTCACAAGGTAAATGTAGCATCAAACATAGGCAGGTTCATACTTTGAAGTTCAACATTTAAATTCTTAGCGTTAAACCTTTTATTTTTTTAAAATTATGAATTCAGATATATTTGTATACGGGTAAAATTGAGGGCAAAGTTTTCTCCGATTCCCCGGTAAGAGAACAAAGGGGAAGCACGGGTCGACGTGATTATAATCGAGGTCAGGAACCCTTCATATCGAGATTCGAAAAGAATGAACGATGTATCTGAAATTGGTCACGGTAAAGTGATGTACCCCGAACCAAGTATAGCTTCTGGACCTCGGGAGACGCGGTGAACGGTTATGCATGACGGATAGGGGGCGTAATATTCGCCCCAACCGGATATTACATCGCGAATCCCGTTCGGTATCAATTATAGATCAACAATTACTGGAAAAAAAAAGATTTTTACCTTTTTTAGACTTGTACTAGGACTAAAATTCTTGTACTATAAAAAGGAAAAGTTTTTCTTTAGTCTAACACATTGTAACACGCAATTCAAAGCAATAAAAATTTACTCGTGTCTTCTAGCTACTGTTCAAGGCATTACTCAGTGGTTCTTGGACTCCGGAATGCTAGCAAGCTTTGGAAGAACTCAAGCGATACCTGTCGAGCCCCCCTTTTCTACACACTCCGAAGGCTGACGAATAGCTGTACCTTTACTTGGCGGTTTTTGAGGTGGCGGTAAGTGGTATCCTAGTCGGGAGGAAGAAGGTACAAAATTTCCTATTAATTATGTTTCTGAGGAACAACTTTAATGAATTTGTTGCACCAAAGGTATGGAGACTTTGCAAGTATTAGTAATAGAAGTTGAAGTTCCCTAGAGACTTTTGTCGAATTCAACTTTGCTTTAATCAAATGCGTACGCATTGTGTACTCTTGAGTTAGTCGACTGAACGCTATACTAACTAGACAATTACCAAATATATTCAAATATATATGTACATACATGATGAGCAGTTGCATATAATACATAACAAATAAACCCACTGAATTTTGCGATGTGTATATGGTTGAAAAATTATATAAATTTTTTTTTAATCAATTCCAAACCCATCCCAAGAAGAGAAGTGGGTGCAATAATAATTAAAAATATCCACAAATTTTTTATAGTTTAAGACCTTTAACATTCACATTAATAATTGTTTCTGAAAATAGTGGATTAAGAAAAAGAACAGGTGATTTAATAAAAGGGTTTTGGATGATTTTGGATTAGCTAACGGATTGAGGGATAATTTTTAAAAGTTTGCTGATGGTAAGAATAAATTTGGCCAGATAATATAACGGTAAAGAAAATTTTGACCGAATAATATAACGGAATTCGAAAGTAGAAGGATAAATTTGGTCTTTTTCCCCTTGTTGAGATCACGTATTTGACCTTGTAACCAAACCCGAACCGGAGAAAATGAGTCTGGAACCGAGAACACCTAGGTATGGTCCTAAAAGACAAATCGATCAAGGAAAACATCACGCGCGAGAAAGTGACGTGAGAGTTATGGAGGGGGCCGAGGTCATGTGAGGTTCCTTATTAAAAGTCAAGAAGAACACGTGACGAGCCAAATGGTAGAGAGAAAATCAAACAAAAGGTAGGGAACCTCACGTGAAGCGAGTGGATTAAGCAATCATAACATTAGAAAATCTGAAAAATGTAGTGGGACCAATTAAATGAAAACTATACTGTACTCGTGAGGATCATTTAATTGTCGTTCTCTTGTACTTCTTCCCTTTCCTTTTCTTTTCTTTTTTTTTCTTCTTCTTTTCTTTATTGATTTTAAGAGATAAGTTATAAATTGACGTGTCCATCAATAAAAGAACGAAGAAAATAACCCAATAAAATAACATTTTTATATTTATTTATTTTATATTAATAAAAAAGGAAAGATGGTCGACCAAGGGTATATATGTCATTTCGAAAAATATTATTGTATTGTTTGCATTTCTTAAATGCAAATTGTGTCCTCCTTGATATACGTGGAACCCACATTCCCTTGACCACAACACTCCTTTAAAAGTTTAAATGTATGTTGATTAGACTTTTGGAGAAAGTTACTCTATGCAAATACTCATTTCGAATATTTTTCTCATTTGATAAAATTATTAATTTTTGTTTTAGTCAACTAAAAGTTTCCATAGAAAAAGTAAATTTAAGTTTTAAATAATAAAGCAACAAAAAAAAATATAGATAAATATATATAAGATTTTCATATCTACCCATACAATTTTAACACAATTTAAAAAATAAAATTAAAAGGTTTTCATGTATTCACACTATTTGAAGGCGATTTCAAACCTAAAAGTTTTATATTAANCTGTGATGTTGGCCTTCGCGAACACGAAGGGAGAGTCGCGAACGCGAAGGAGTGGGTCAAGGTGCTACGCGAACGCGGGAGAGTAACCGCGAACGCGTAGAAGGAAAATTGGGCCTGGGGGCATTTGGCCTACGCGAATGCGAGACTTGCTACGCGAGCGCGAAGGGCCTGGAAATTGGCCTTCGCGAACGCGAGATACTGTACGCGAACGCGAAGAAGGAGGGGTCAGACCTGGGCAGAATGTTTTAAAACATTCCATCCGCGAACCCAACCCATTTTTCCACCATTTTTGGGCATTTTTGAGAGCTTTTGGACGGGGATTGAAGAGAGTTTCAACTGGGATCGATTGAAGGTAAGTTTTATGAGTTAAAAACATGATTTTATTGTAGAATCATCCTTGAAATTCATGAGAATATAGCCAAATTGTAAGAAATTAGGGCTTGAGTTTGAAATTCTAAATTTGAGATTTGAGGGGCCATTTGTGGTCCGATTTGAGAGATTTTGGTATGTATAGACTCGTGGCGAGATGAGGAATCCGGTGATGTTAATTTTCTAATTTTTCGAGAAGTGGGCCCGGGGCTCGGGTTTTTGCTAATTTCGGGAATTTTCGATTTTTCGAGTCTTTTCGAGTGGGTATAGTCCCTTAGCATATTGTGACGTATTCGTTGTGGTTTTGATCAGATTCGATACACGAGGAGGTGAATTCGAAAGGCAAAGGCATAGCAAGCTAGGACGTTGGCCAGCTTGAGGTTAGTAATAAATGTAAATGCTGCGTTGAGGGTTTGAAACCCCGAATTTGCACATCGTAGTGCTATGTGAGGTGACTTGCACGCCGGATAACGGGCGTGGGGTAGAGCACCGTCGGGGTTTGTCCCGCTTAATAAAATTACTACCTAATTGATTGTAGTTTTTGTGATATCCTTATAAAAATGGATTAATTGTCATAATTGGGCTTCGTGCCAACTACTTGAATCCTTCAGGGATTATTTTTACTGGTTTCTTACCATATTTCTAGATATTGAACTCAGTCCTGGTATTTAACACTGTTTTGTAAACTCAACCATTTTTTTCTAAAAGTAGAAACTAAATTAATATTTTAAATGAAGTTTGGGGCTGAATATTTTTATACTATTATATGACTTTTGGACTGAGTATGGGATCGGACTGCACGCGGCAGTGGTATGATATTGATATTGATATGAGGCCGAGGGCCTGTTTGATGCCACGATATGGCTTATTATTGCGCTTGGGCCGTAAGGGGCCCCTCTCGGAGTCTGCACACCCCCAGTGAGCGCCGTCGACGTTAAATAAATGGAGCGGGCTGCACGCCGCAGCGGGGTACTGGAGAGTAGCGGTTTATGTGTTGCATTGCATGTTTTAATTGTCATTTATTCTTTATCTGTTGTGGTATTATTATAATTGTCTTTACTGTTTTACTGTATTTATAGCTTTACCTTGTGTTATTTAGGATTTCTTATCCTCAGACTTTATTTATATTTATTACTTTCTGGGTTGGAAGTACTCACAATACTCCCTGCACCTTGTGTGCAGATCCAGGTACACCACAGGGTGAGTGAGGATTTGTTTAGCCGAGCAGCAGTATTCGGGAGTATCGAGGTAGCTGCATGGCGTTCGCAACCTTGATCTCTCCCATCTATCTTTATCCTTTTATTCGTATTTTCTTTCCTAGACAGACTTGTGATTAGGTGAATATTTTGTATTAGAGGCTCATGTTCGTGACACCAGATCTGTGGGCTATTTAGTATTTTATATTTTGGGTTTTCGAATGTTAGCATCTAATTCAGGATTTCGCATTTAATTTGGTATTTTAGTTGTGAAAATCTACTTATTCACTGTGATTAATCGGTTAATGTTGTGTAAATGGTCGGGCTTGCCTAGCATTGTGTTGGGCGCCATCACGATCGGGGTTTGGGTCGTGACACCAATATCATCCTCTATCAGTTATTAAATGAATATAACAATGATCAATTTATTTATCAAAAAATTAATTGAGCACCGATAAACAATAATTTTAAGATTATAATATTGGGCCCGTATATGGGCCTTTCCTCATCTAGTCTATTATATAGAGAAGGAAAGATGGTCAACCAAGGGTATATATGTCATTTCAAAAAAAAAATTATTGTATTGTTTGCTTTTCTAAAATGCAAATTGTGTCCTCCTTGATATACGTGGACCCCACATTCCCTTGACCACAACACTCCTTTAAAAGTTTAAATGTACTGTTGATTAGACTTTTGGAGAGAGTTACTCCATGCAAATACTCATTTCGAATGTTTTTCTCATTTGGTAATTATTAATTTTTGTTTTAGTCAACTAAAAGTTTCCCTAGAAAAAGTAAATTTAAGTTTTAAATAATAAAGCAACAAAAAGAAATATAGATAAATATTAATAAGATTTTCATATTTACCCATACTATTTTAACACAATTTAAAAAATTAAATTAAAAGGTTTTCATGTATTCACACTATTTGAAGGCGATTTCAAACCTAAAAGTTTTATATTAAAGTAATTTTAAAAACTATAGTTTGCTAAATCTTAAAATTTAATTTAAGTGATGATATTTGTTCATCTGTTCTAGGATGTTATCTCTTACGTACTTAGTTGATGTGAAAATTTGATTTATATGGTTTGAACTCCATTCTTCCATGATAGGTTTTCAACAATCTATAAATTATCTTAAAATATTATATATTATTTCATTATAAAAATTAACATATGATAAATCTATGGAAAAAATAAAAATATTTCTTTCATATCCTTAATTAAGAAAAAAATTAAAATCCCTATAATTTATATAGACTTCTATCAGATATTTATTATCTTATCACTGTAACATCATTTTAAATGAGTTATAATAAAATATAATTTGAACTACTATATTGAATTACTACAATTTATATCATGTTAATATTTGTTTAGTGCAGTTGGTTCTCTTTGTTTGAAGTGGCAAATTGCATCTTTAGGGATGCAAGTGAAGTTCTCTTTGTTGACTGTACTAAATATTTCTCTTGATTTTGTTGTATACAAGACATAAAGTAAAATCATAATTTTTTTTTTAAACTTTTCTCGTATTGTAAAGAATGATGTTGTTCGTTTTAACTTTCATCAGGTAGCTGATTGCTCCCACTATTGAAACACTTGGAAGACCAAATTGGATGTATTCAAAATTAGTTTACAAATAGATCGATAAGTTTTTATTGTAGAAAAATTGTTAATATAAATTGCAATTGTACTTTTAATGTATTATCTTGTTAAAAACTCAAATATAGTGGTGAAATAATATCATTCAATCAATTTTATAATTTGATGTTTATATTTGACATTGATGTTAAAATGAGTATAGCACATAGTCCTTTTATGTTAATAATTGGAGCAACTTAATCAGGTTATAATTTATAGTTCAATTTATTAATTGTAAATTATGATCCCCAATATCATTTTCTATCAGTTATTAAATGAATATAACAATGATCGATTTATTTATCGAAAAATTAATTGAGCACCAACAAACAACAATTTCAAGATTACAATGTTGGACCCGTATACGGGCCTTTTCTCATCTAGTATATTAATAGAAGAGAGAAGAGGATGTCGACCAAGGGCATTATGATAATTTTAAAAATATAACTACATTGTTTGCTTGTACAATAGGCTGAAAAGATTGATTTTGAGTTTCTAATGACAGAAAAACCCAAAAGTAGCATGGCCCAAACCATTGAATTCTTCAGGTGGACCCCACTTCCCATTCAACCTTAACTACTTCTTCTTTAAAAAATACACTACTTAATTACTGTTACTCTTCAATTTGTTTAAAAGCATGCTACTTTTAATTTATTTTTTTCTTCCAATTAGGACTTTTAACTAAAAAAAATTATCTGTTTGGTAACTTTATAATTCAACGTTCATTGTAACACTATGGTTATATACATATATATATATCAACTCTATTATCTCCTTAAGAAATATTATTTTATTTGTTTTATTTATTGACTATTTTTTAACAAAAAAGTGGCAATAAATTATGTAAATTTTTATTAAGGTGTTCTTATATTAGTATCAATCGATATCATTTTATACAAGTCCTTATTAAATTGCAATTTTAATTAGAATACTTTATAAAATTAGGAAAAAATATTTAAGAATAAAATATAGTATCAAGTTCCTTTTTTATTATAGAATATTGAATATTATTTTAATGGTATAAAAATGATTCCCTCTATAAAACATTATTTAAGAATAATCTGAACAAATGATTAAGACAACTAATTTGGGATTTTTTTAATTACATATTAGGCAGCATATGAAGTATCATTATTCAGGATTATACTTTTCGCTATATGATTACGGTTAAATGGGTACTTCCTTTGTGTTAAATAAAGAATTCAACATAATATAAATTTTAAAATACATAAATAATAAATTAACTATTTTTTTTTAAAAAAAATCTTAACAAATAATAATGGTAAAGAAAGTTGTATAACACCCTAGAGTATCTCAATCATATCAAATGAAACTAGAAAATAATTGTAATGCTTCAATTTAAGGTCAATTTGATTAGTCTTTAGAGTGATTGAAAATTTACTTTATTTTTAATAACTTATTCAGGTATGTCATTAAACTAGAATAAAATATAAATTTTCTTGTTAAAAATTTCTGAATAAATAAAATTACGATTATTATTTCAAAGAACAAAAAAAAAATCGTCAACTATTTGGAAATAAAATGAATATGTTTTATTATGCAAATTTTGATTAATATAAAAAGGAAAAAAAATACACTAACACAATTGAAAATACAAAAGAGTAAAACTATATATTCAATTTAAACAATGAAAAAATACATCATGACTTATTTTTCAATTGACTTTTTAATCAATTTTTAAGTTTGGTGGCGCAGAACTATTTTTTTTTAAATAGATATGTGTAGAACATATGTAGAAATGCCCTACATTGTACTTGAAGTATTGTATAATTTTTGTATAATAAAGTGTTAGACTTCGACAAGTATAACAAAGTGATAAGTATAGTAATACGATTTCAGAAAAATTAAAATACACATAACGCAAAAGAATAAAAAAATATAAGTAAATGTGGTTCTATACGTCATTATACAAATGCCTATTTTTTTTTTCCTAAAGACGAATAAAGTGTGTAATTAGCAATAAATCAAAAAATATTAAAAAGAAGAAAATAAGAAAAAAGAGCTAACATTTGGGCCTGTGCACAGTATGTCATCTAGTTTATATTGAAAAACAGCCATCAACATCATCATGGTTGAAGAAATTGGCTATTTTGAGATAAAACTATCAAATGACATAAAGGTTTCCTCCATAGCTCTTCTCGCCTTAGAAAATTTTCTTTTGAAAGGATATCCTCAAACCACTCCTTCAAAATCTTTTTCTAAATTCAATCTTTTTTGTTTTTATGAAAATTGTTCAAAAGCTTTTCGCTTGCAAATAGGGGCGGCCCTTCCCTAAAGCAGTTAAAGACTTTCATTGTGCAATAGCTCGTAAACCACATAGTAGATGTAAACTGCATTAGGCGAATTCGGTGCGACGAGCTCTGACTGAGTAAGTTATTGGTGAGGGGAATCGATCCTAGGTCTTCCATATGGGAAACCACTTACCTAACCAACTCAGTCACCTCTTGCGGACCTTATTAAGTATGTTGTTATTGTTATTGTAAATTTTTCGGGACAAGATAAAGTTAAAAATTTCTAAACGAACTTAAAAATATTGCGATGTATAATAAAGAGAAGAAAAGAAAAAACAAAGGTTGCGAGAAGAGAAATTTTATATTGATGCGGCGGTGTGTGGGAAGGATGAATGCAGAGTGTGAAGGGGACAGCTCTCCAACATTTGCAATCATTAGTAGTACGTACAACCCCTTGGCCCCCTTGAGAAATTTGAGTAATTTTTTAGTTAAAAAAATAATTTAATACTTTTATGTATAATTTAAATAAATTGTGATTTTCCCTGCGCTTACCCCTGATTTTGGACTACTCCCATCCAAAAATCATTCTTTATTTTTATTTTTAATTTTTTGCATACAAGTGAGTAGACAATAGCATTACTATTTTGACTCCATCCTCATAACCAATTCTATCACAACATGAATTAACTATTAACACCTTCGGTCTAATAAGACTTAAAAAATAAGGGTGAGAAGGAACAATAATCAATTTACAATAACTCGGCATGACTGTCATATATTAGTCTTTTATCTGGATTTAAAAGTTAAAATTATCCAAAGCTTAGGTCCAGATTAGGAGAAGACTTATGATGTGTGCATAAATTGATGGTAATTACGGTGTCGTGTATAAACTAGAAGTCTAGAACTCGTAAATTAATGGGTGTATTAGTCCAATTAACCCAAAAGATGGGGTAAAGTAGTCAAATAATAGAACGGAGAAAGTCAAGGTCAGCTGTCCTAAGGCACGCGTGACACTCGGGTTAACCATCGCCATTTCCTGGTCTCTTCTTACCCGACTTACATTTGGCCCTAAATAATCATCAAGGCATGAGTCATGGTACGCAAGCTGAACTGAGTTGGACCATTGAATTTTATAATTGGTCGCAAGTGGCTAAAAATTAAATCTAAGAGTAATTACTACTACTTGACTATCCTAAAATTTAGAACATATTAAATTTAAATTTTAATTTCGGCTCTAGTCGTTGGAGCCAAAACTCTTATGCATCCAGAGACGGACCTGTCTTTAGGTAGGGGGTCACCGACCCTCAGTAATTTCAGAAAAAATATACTATATATATATATGAATATATTTTGTAAATAATAGATATTTACATATTTTGATTGACACTCTAAGTCTCAAAAGGTAGACAACTGCAATGGTTGATTAGGGCGGCGCACTTAATTTTTAGTGTGCTGCTTGAGCTTAATTCCTACTCCAATATTTGCTTAATTTTATTTAATAGTGATGCCCGTTACTTTCAAATCTTGGGTCCGTCGATTGCATCCAAATTAAATTTTGATGAAGATTAGAGAGAATCCAAGATAAAAGTAGAGACATGGCTGTGCCGTGTGTACTGAAGTTTGATAGACAAATATCGTGTGGTCAATCACGTGGAATAGTCTTTGGCAATCATAGAAAGAAAAGAAAAGCAGACCAAAGACTCTTTGAAAAGCCTATTTTAGCTCTTTGTCAGACCTTCATCATCATCACTATCATTATATGGTTAATGGTCCTCGCAATATTTCTCTTTACCTCGTGCTTTTGTCCCCACATGAGTACATCGAAGAATATTTATCTCAAATCAAATTCCTTTTCCATCTTTCCTTTAGATTTCTTGGATTATTATGCTATATATCCTCCCCCGACAAAACAATAACTACGAGCAAATTAAATGAATAAAAAGATTATTATGCTCTCGATAAAACTAGTTGCGCCTGGAAATGAACGTACTCTCGTATGTGTGTCTTATGTATATTCTCTTTTAATATAATAGTTTCATGGAATGCATTCTCACTATAGTTCATCATACACATAACTATGATATATTAATTTGGTTTCATGTAAAACTGGATGTTTAGTATACGAGTTATTGATGGATCTTATTAATAATGTGAAAGAATCTTAATGTTCAATATAAAAGTCAAAATCACGAGTCGAATAATCGAAAAGCTTTATTGAAGTATTTTCAACGCTAATATATATTTGAAGCTATATCTTTACAGATTCTCCTTCTATCCTATTTTGGTGGCTTTCATATTTTTTTTTTCCATTTGTTTGGATACGGTTTCATTTTTTCCTAGTTTTAGCAAGTAATTACAAAAACTACTACTAAGTTGTCAAAAAATAAAATGCTAAATATAAGTGTATAGTGTATGGGTCAAAATCTGATCACACGCGGATTAGCGCTAACAGGAATGGTAAGAGGTCGACAAAGCCGTGGTCGTACCCACATGGTATAATTATAATAACAACGAAGACCTCGGTCACTGCCGGAATCGAGCCATCAAAAAGCCTGTATGGTGAAGTAAATATCGTGATATTTGAGGGAGGCGACGTGAAGGACAGTCAAGGAATGAAGGCATTCTGGTTAAGGACCGATGGACAAAAGAGAATACTGATAATATATATAGGAGGTAAGAAGACAAGAAAAAGGGGCTTCCTCTCAGAGAGAAAAGAGAAGGACAGAAGACCAAGAAAGGGCTTAGATAACAAATACAAATCTCTGTAACCATCATTGCCAAATTAATAAAGATAGATCTCATAGTTATCAATGGTGTTCCTTCCTTTTCTTCTTTGCTCTTACATTATGGAACGATACACCAAAGATTTGCTTATCGTTTATACTTGATGTCTTTTAATGATCTTGAATCGAGCTACAAGTTTGATTATATCTCATTCTCTTATTCAATGCACTTAGATCTAGAGTTAATTATCCTTGGCTAAGATTTATCCATTATTTCATCATTAATTAGTTTAACAAAAGGCTTAACACTTTTTGGTCAAGCAATTTGGCGCCGTCTGTGGGGATTTCTTAGCCAAATTTTTAGTTTTCTTTAGATCTAAAACCAGCCGAGTATCACTTCCAGGCTGTCATAGCCTCACCATCTCGGTGTAACACCAACTCGAAAAAGCGATAGATAAGCTTTTGAAGTAATCGAACCAATCTAGGTCATATCTCTACTTGAAATCGAAATTATGTCCGATGTCTACGCAAAACCCACGCCTCATCAGTAGCGATGGGTTTGGCACGTCATATGCACGTTTAAAGTAGGCTCATTGTCACTGCGCACTCAGCATGTCCGCAATCCTATTTGACGTACTCACCTTATACATCGGCCCGTACTCCCACCTCTTAGGAGGGGACGATAGCCTATTGTGTGATTCTTTGAAATAACGGGCTTATCCTGCCTAATTTTCGTACCCACACGCACTATATGATTTATGAACAAAGTATGACATGTTTCCCTTATTGTTCGCGCAAATCAGACGAGATCAGATTGGGGCTCGGTCTCGATATCCCAATGGTCAAGGTAAGCCCAACTCACGAGAAGCTTGGACGCGACTAACGACGAAGCCACACACGGCTGCCAAATTTGAAACCGCCATTCGAGCATGAGGCGAAGCGAGCGACCCTACAACGCTTTTCCCCCTTTTACCGACTTACCAGGCCAAGGTAATGGGCAATTTCGTTTGGGTTTAACTTATCACGCTCTCTTTTTGGTTTAGAATAAGAACACGAGCATTCTTACAGGTACGTGAACAAGGAACGAACGCCACCAAACACACCAGGAAAATGTTCCGTACCATACCATCTCGCAAGCAACGACCGAGCAAAGCCCCCTAAGCCGCACCATACCACAAATAACAGAAACGGCTCAAAGCATGTCGACATTATTAATAAAACAATCTCCGGAACCAGGGATTGAGCGATGGGCCCATGAAACACGCAGTACTATCCAATGAAAGCAAAGTTAAACGAGCCGGGACTCATCCCGACGCACAGTACTCTCCAATGAAAATAAAGTTAAACGAACCGGGACTAATCCCGATTTATGCATAAACAATACGGCGACGAGTAATGTTCTCCAACTAAAGTAATGCAACGGGTTACAATTTCGACCTCACTTGAATTAACACCCTTACGGCCATCGGCCATCGCCAAATGAAAGAAAAATTTGACCTCGCACGAATTCACAACGAGTTACAATTTCGACCTCGCTCGAATTAACACCCTTACGGCCATCGGCCATCGCCAAATGAAAGAAAAATTCGACCTCACTCGAATTCATAACGGGTTACAACTTCGACCACGCTCGAATTCACAACGGGTTACGATTTCAACCTCGCTCAAATTAACACCCTTACGACCATCGGCCATCGGCCATCGCCAAATGAAAGAAAAATTTGACCTTGCTCGAAGTTAAAACGGGTTACAATTTGACCTCGCTCGAATTAACACCCTTTTGGCCATCAGCCATTGCCAAATTCACGGCGGGTTACATTTTCGACCTCGCTCGAATTAACACCTTTATGGCCATCGGCCATCGCCAAGTGGAAGTCAAAATTCGCCCACCCGAATCAACAAATCAAAGCTTGACCCCGTCGAACGCACAACGGGTCATAGTTCGGTCTCACCCGAGCTGGCCCCCTGCCATCGCTAAACCCGCCATGAAAAATTAACTTCGCCCAAGTTGGAAAGTCTAAATTCGAACTCGTTCGAATATATAAGTCAAAACTGACTTCGCCCAAGTTGGCAAGTCAAAATTCAACCTCGTTCGAATATACAAATAAAGGTTGATTCCGCCCAAATTGGAAAATCGGAAGTCAACCTTGCCCGAACTTGTAGAGCCGAAGTGACTTCATTCAAACTCACACAACGGGATCCGGCATCGCTCTGCCCTCATTCGAAATTCCCAATTAAAAGGCCAGGGACTCATCACGGAGAAATCCGAAAATCTTCTCTCCAAGAAAGAAAAAAGAAAAAAGAAACAAAAGAAACGGGAGAGGAGGAGAAAGAAAGTCAAAAGATACAAAAACAAAGACGAAGCAATTATTTTATTCGAATATACGTGCGCAACAGCCACGCCTTACAAAAGGCCGAAACGGGCCCTCAAGAAAAAGGTAAAAATAAACAACAAAGGAACACATAAAAAAACTAAGTACAAAGCTGCGACAAAGTTTCACTCGGCGTCATCTCCACCACCGTTCTCTCCAGCATCCTCATCATCAGAAAGTCCATCCTCAACCTCAACGTCCTCACTAGCCACGGGTGTCGCAGGGTCGTAACCACAGGAAATACGAGCCTCGCGTGCCTTCGCCCGAACATCTTCAAAGACGGCCTTAGGAACACTCCCCGCCTCCCACAAACCCTTGTATATATCTCGTTGGGCCTCAGCATGAACCCATAACTCATGCAAGCGGCGGGGGACAGCGGAAGGGGCAGATTCGGCCTGAGCCAACAGTTGCGCCTTCTCGGCCTCAAGAGTTGCGACCCGATCTCCCAAGACAGAAGCATCTCGATCAAGTTCACCAATTCGCTTCTCGAGCCGTGCCTTCCTCAGCGTGGCCATTGCCCTCTTAGATTCCTGCTCGAACTTGAGGACGCGAATAGTGTCTTCTAGCGTCGCTGCCCTCGCCAAAGCCGACACTCGAGCACCCTCGGCTCTCTCTATTTCGGCCACTTTCCTTTCTAGCTCGGCCATTTTCTCTGACCATTCTGCACTCAGGGTGCGACTCTAGTAGCATTTTGCTCAAGTTCAGATCGTAAAGATAGAACCTTCACCTGAAGGTCCTCGCACTCCACGACAACCCCTTTGCCCACCTCGAGCTCCTCGTCCTTGGCATGGAGCAGTCCCTCAAGCTCACTACATCTATGGATAGATCGCAACAGCTCCTCATCTCTTTTCTCCAACTCCTCCCTAATGGACTGGGTACTAGCGCTCGCTTTGAGCTGCTCGTGCATCTCACGGCACCTATTGCGATACCGCCGGTACTTCTCGACCATTTTAAGAAAAATCTCGGCCCGCGTCTCAGCCCTATGAGCACTCTCGATCTCTAGCATGTAAGTCTATAAAAAGAAAAAGAAGAGAGGCGAGAATGAGTTAGTGTAATGACAAAGGTCACAAAACAAAAAAGATCAAAGGGGCACTCGCCCTTAACGCCATCGCGGCCACACCGCGTGACATCAAAGAATCGCTGACCTCCTGAAGAGATTAGCTTTCAGCGGCGGAGCACAAGAGATCAAAATGTGGCACCAAATCCACCGTGTCTTGCAACAGGTTGAGATCCGACAGAATTTTGAGTATACGGGAAGGGCCTTCCGCCCTTACCACAGTTCGGGTAAAGCCCTCCTCGAACATCCTCTCGTCCTCAGGGTCGATGTCAGATTCGGATTCATAATCCTTAACCTTGACGCCTTTCCCCCTCTCATTGGCCAAAGAAGGGGTGCGGCTCGGCCGAGATGATGATGGCTTGATCGGACAACAACATCGGCCTCAGAGCTCCGTCCCTCCGTCGCAATAGTCTCTTGTATGCTCGCAACGGGCGCCGCCTACGCGTCAAGACTGTCACCACCACCGGTCCCGGATGCCGTCGAAACAAGGTCGCCCCTCGAGGGTGTTTCGGCTAAAGAAGCCCCTTCCAACACGATCCTTCGCCTCTTCGATGGGGCCTCTTCACTACCAACGCGGGAAGACTCGCCCGCTGAACGGACTGCGGGAACCGGAGTCATCGATTGAGGAGTAACCTCCAAGCGTACGACTTTGGCCACGGGTGCGGTCCGACGACAGCAGGACCTTCTACGTCCTTGCCTGCAGAAGCTCTTGGTGCGGGCAGGGTAGAGGGCACCGGTTTACGGAACGCGAGCGGAGGAGCCCTCGTCCTTCTCACTCCTCTCCGACCTGTCAATAAGAAGGGATTTGTTTACATAACAACAAGGTAAAACAAAAAACTGTGAAGAAGAGAACAAAGCGAGACCACGACGAACCAACTTACTAGTAAGCGGCTTGCGCCCAAACTTCTCATGGAAAGACGCCCACTCACGAATCCCCACTGTATGGGGAAGAATTGCGCTCACCCACTTGCGGATATCAGCAACTAGCGGGGGAGGTAGTCACTTGGCTACAAAAACAAAAGCAAATCCTCAGCGAAGTCGTTAAAGGGAGATGACCGACGACCATCTTAAGAAAAATTGCACAAAGTAGACGGAAAGGAGTACTTACGAGCGAAATTCCACGTTTCACGAAACCCCACCGGGTTTGATATGACATGCTCTTTTCGAACATAAAAGTAGTTTTCCCAGAAGCGGCGGTTGGTCTTGTCATCCATCTTCACCACCAAACTCTTGGTTCCTTGATGACGCATATGAATCATCTTACCTCGAAGAAAATGGGGGGCGAAGAGGTGGAGCATGTGCCCTAGAGAAATTCCTCGGCCGGCTAGTTCGGCATACTTGATAAGCATGAGGAAACACTTATACGCTATGGAGAGAGTTGAGCCGGGCACACCTCATAAAAACGTAAGAAATCAACCACCAAGGAAGGAAGGGGAAGCGTGTACCCGATGACAAAGGGATATGCGTAAAACGCGCAGTAGCCCGGGCGATGTAAATGCACTATATCCTTATCCGCTGGCACCATTTCAATATGATCGGGGATCCCCCATTTGGCTTTGAACGCCGTGATCGTCCCAACAGCCATCGTGGAAGGAACGAGCTTCGGTTCATATCTGGCAGGGCTGTTAAAATCGGTCCTCGCCTTCCCCTGGCGGGGAACCACCTCATCCACCGTCGGAAACCCCTCATCTTCCATTACTTCCACTCCCTCTTCGAGTAGGGGTGCGTCAATCTTCGGCACCGGAACACCTACAGCTTTATCAGAGTGGGAAGAAGTACTAGCCATTTGTTTTCTTTGATCTAAAGAAGTGAAGATGATAAATGGAAAAGGCAATGGTCACAACAGATCCTAGCAGAAGCAGAGATATGAGAGATTAAGGAAAGAGGAGAAGACTTGTGAAATTCTTTCTTAAACAGTTGAAAAACGTAACGTTCAAATGAGGAGCTCCCCCTTATTTATAGGGATATAAATGTCCTGAGCGAGAAAACAAGAGCCGCCAAATAGAAAACGGAAAGGGCATGGGAAACGACAAAGCACCTAGAAAACATGCGCCATAATGACACATGGGGAATATTGATGACACACTGAACTGGCGTGATGATCTAATCTTGAACAGACGTAACGGTCTGACGCGATCCTCGAAGCGTCACGTCGCTACCTCGCCATGAGGTTCTCGCCCCTCGCATAAAGCATTCAGATTTCTCCTAGTTTTTGAATCAACAGGGTCCGCCATCGAGCTTGCCAATAGGCGACCCCAACAAGCGTAGGGACTAGCTGTATGGGTTAAAATCTGACCACACGCGGATTAGCGCTAACAGGAATGGTAAGAGGTCGACTAAGCCGTGGTCGTACCCACAAGGTGTAATAACAACGAAGACCTCGGTCACTGCCGAGATCGAGCCATCAAAAAGCCTGTATGGTGAAGTAACTATAGTGATATTTGAGGGAGGCGACGTGAAGGACAGTCAAGGGATGAAGGCATTATGGTTAAGGACCGATGGACAAAAGAGAATACTGATAATATATATAGGAGGTAGGAAGACAAGAAAAAGGGGCTTCCTCTCCGAGAGAAAAGAGAAGGACAGAAGACCAAGAAATGGTTTAGATAGCAAATACAAATCTCTGTAACCATCGTTGCCAAATCAATAAAGATAGATCTCATAGTTATCAATGGTGTTCCTTCCTTTTCTACTTTGCTCTTACATTATGGAACGATACGCCAAAGATGTAAGCTTATTGTTTATACTTGATGTCTTTTAATGATCTTGAATCGAGCTATACGTTTGATTATATCTCATTCTCTTATTCAATGTACTTAGATCTAGATTGAATTATTCTTGGCTAAGATTTATCCGTTATTTCATCATTATCAGTTTAACAAAAGACTTAACACTTTTTGGTCAAACATATAGAGGACCCGATTTTCGTAAAAGCACCTATTAATGAAGGCTTATTAATATGGTCATTTACTGCCTGATGGAATACCCGATCATAATATGTAAAGAATATACATTGCTAAAAGGAAAGAATAAAAAGGAGATTGAATGCCCGATCATAATATGTAAAGAATATAAGTCATAATCAACCTACAAGATCCAAACTACCCAGGCCACTTTGATAAAAGAAAAAAAGAATAATACAGTGATGTATATTATCCATTACTTTCGAGATTAACTTTTTACACATACATTCTAAAAGATTTTTCCTGTCATGGCATCACTAAAGTATAATTGCAAGTAACCAGGCATTCATGAAAAGCAAGATCAACCAAAAAAATAAAGCAAGTTATATGGAAACATGTTAGCCATTCATGTTATATTCGATTTCTTTCGATATATTTTCACACAATGCAAACTACAAATTATTTTCAGTGATACATGGAAAAACATGTTAGCCAAACCAACATTTTCATGGAAAATGATTTCTCACATAGAAACATTTTCATAAAAAATGTCTATGTATACTCGACGAAACAAGGAGTAGGACATTGAGTTTGTAAGAGTTTGGCAAGAGATTAAAAATAGAGAATGAAAGAGGACGTGCGCCTTCAAATTAAAGTAATTTATCTTGCAAAAAAAGAAAAAACAAAAACAAAAAAACTTTAATAATTTAAAACAAGCACACCAGGAACTTAGCAGAACATTTTGAGGAGTAGAGTATGTTTGTACGTTCATGAACTCTTGTGACAAGTGATATTCTAAAAGATGACTTTGCAATCGTTCCATTTGCTTCATAAGATTTGAGATCTCTAACTTTGGTTTCATTATCTCATTGTTATGGGTCATGAACAGTGGTAGATCCAAGATTTTGCACAAACGGGTTCAATAAATGATGATGGTAGCTAATAGTATAATAGTATAAGCGTTCAATTATGACAAGCATAATTCGATAACATTTTTTCTCTTTTTGTTTTTAACACAATCTCAAAATAAATTCATTTTAAAGTTGGCACACTAAAACTTTAACAAAGTTGAAAATATTTAGAAAAAGGTACAATAAATTTATCTACTTTCTATTTAATTTAACAAAAGTTTATTAACCCTAATATATTTAAATATTTTATTATTATTAAGAAGTTTTCACTTGCAGAAAAAATAGAATTAAGAAGATTTCTAAATGCTAAACCAATAACAGTGAAAAAAGAGCTATACACCAAAGCAGAAAATTTAGTATAAAATAATTAAGCATTAATAATTAAATTAAACTAACAGATTATAAATGATTTCAATAAATATACTTGCATGTTATTGTTTAACCAAAAAACTGAATATTTGGTTAAAGCTAGAATTTAAGAGAGAAATCGGGTTACTGATAATCAAGAAATGAGAGACTTTGAGAACAACAATAAAGCAATGAATAAGTATATATTTCAGTATAATAGCAATGATCTTTCGTGTCCTACAGTTGTTGAGACCTTCTCCTTTTATAGTTAATTCTAAGAAAAAGTGTAATGCCTTTGTCTTAATGAGGCAATTACGAGCAATAAATGACATTAAAAGAAACGTTACTCAATCATTCCTATTAAATACAAATTCTCTAACGTATTTGGCATTTAATGCTGAATTTGGGCTCTTTTACGCTATCAGATTCATGTCTTCAATTCCTTCTGATCTTAGAGCTTTAAATGACTCGAACAGGTACGAGTCTCATTTCATTTGAATAATAGCTCGTGCCTTTAAGTATATTTTCTCCTGCATCTGTTGTTGCTCGTGCCTTCTAACTGATTACTACGCTTTGACTATTTGACCGGTCCACGTGTCATGACACGTCATCTTCAATATTTAAATTCAGTTTTATCCCAATACAGATAGTCCCCCCACTTTCCATTTATTTATCAATTAAATATTTGGGAAGTGGATCTTCATTAAAAAGGGAATTTTTGCCATAATCAATGCTATGACAGTACTAACGCTTCAGTTGTCTTTTCTATTTAATGCATTGCACACGTGTCACCTTCTCATTAGCTCTGCAATTCTGCAGCCTTTTTTCAAGGCTTCTTCAACTCCACTATTCACGAAGTGATAGTTGCCTTTATTATAGGCTTTCCATCATTACACTTCTTAGTCTTTGACAGTTGCTTTTATATATAAACTTAACCCTTCTTCCACAAATTTTTACCAAATATTTCACTATTTACTCCTATTCACTTCTTCCTCTGTTCACATCTTTCTCTGTTCACATCTTTCTACCATGTCATCTTCGAATCCCAACCCTAGGAGAGTCCCAATTCTTGACAGTTTCCCCAATGCCCCTTTGAGACACAGAAGAGGTAGAGGAGGTAGGCTTCGTGGCCTAGGATCCATTCGTGGTGGTACCTCTGGTTCCATCACTCCTTCTTCTAGCTCTGGCACTATTTCTAGAGGTTCTTTCACTAATAGATCTTCTTCTAAAGGCAAAGAATCTTCTAAGTCTATTCAAGAACCTTTGGTCGAAGAAATAGTGCCAACCGACTTATCTTTCGAGCATGATAAAGAATCCCTTCGTGACCAAGTAATTAAGTTAGAGAGAGCTGACACCTATCCTTCTTTAATTACTGAACCCTTGATTTCCACTGTTCGAAAAGATTTTCGTTGGAGAGATGACCTTCATATAGTTATTCCTAACCCAAACCAGAGAATATCTTCTTATAGGATTGGTTTTTCCTCTGTTTATACTTATCCCTTTACTTTGGGATTTATTTCTGCTATCGACTCAGTCATACTCGATTTCTGTCGTTTTTTCGAAATTTGTTTGGCTCAAGTTGGCCCTCTCGTATGGAGAGCAGTAGCTTGTTTAAGGTATGTATCGGTAAAGGCTGATGTTGATTTTACCTTCTCTCATCTAATTCATCTTTACCATCCCAAGCTGTTCCGCAATGGTATTTTTACCCTAACTGCAAGAAGTAAAAGGGTTTTGGTAAGCCCTGAAGATGATAAAGATCGAGGCTGGTACACCCCTTACGTTGCGGTACCCACGGTTGGTTTGGTGGGTGAATCAAATATTCCTTTTCCTGAGAAATGGAACCTTGCACGTAAGTATTTCTTCCTTACCGTATCTGTTTCTTTTTTTTTTAATTTCAACTCCTTTTCTAATTTTATTCTTTTTTGCTTTTTTGTAGCAACCATGGGAGATGTGGAACCCGTTCCTAATTTCCGTGGTTGGGTAGATGCTATTTTGAAGGCCGTGCCTATGGAGGCCCGAACTTGGAAATCTATTTCCAACAAACATGGTTGGAAAGTAAAAACTCACGGTATGCGTCCCTTATTATTTCCCGTATGTTAAATTCTTTCCCCTCTCTTAACTTTTTATCTTTCTTTTTGTTAGGATTTGCTATTCGAGGAATGTCAGCTGAAGTAGCTATTTCCCTTCGAGCCTCTTTTAGTACTCCTCTTTCTTTGGAGAGAGCACAAGCTACGCTGTCAAAGAGGAAAGTTATTGAAGAGGATTCTGAAGATGATGAAGATGAAGACACCTCTTTGATAGTTAGACCTAGAGCCAGGAGACGCATCATTTTCGAAGATGAAGCTGAAATTTCTCCTGCCCGTGCCTCCTATCCTGTTAATATTGTTTCCGATGATGAAACCATTCTAAGGGACACCATTGAATCCACTCAACGTCTCTTCATTGACGGTTTCGAAAGTGGTGAACTAGATTCGGTTTTAGATGAAGTTCCTCTTTCCTCCTCTATTCCTATTCCTTCTGTTCCTTCTTTGGTTTCAAGTGTTTCTTTGCCCATTTTATCTGTTCCTGCTTCTTTGCCAATTTCTGCTCCCTTACCTGCTTCGACTCCTTCGATTCCTGTTATTTTCACCTCTTCTACCGTTCCTCCTTCTATAGCTCCCCCTTCCTCTGTTCAGCATGCAGAGGAGGGTTCCAGTAGCAGAAGTTTGGTTATGAGGAGTGTAACACTTGAGGTTCCTGCTAATAACAGTCTTTTAAGGAAGTCTGGTGGAGCAGATGTCTGGCTTGAGCCTTTAATTGGAGATATTGAGAAGAAGAAGATGGATAGTCACAGTTGCTTAACTTTGATGAATGACATAGTTCATTCTACGTTGAAGGTATTCTTCCTTTACTTTCTAATAAGTTTTTTTTTTATCTCTAGATTCTTATTTTCATGAGTTGTCTTTTTAGGCCAACCTTATTGGCACGGAATTGATGGGAAGAATTTCCCTTTTAGAAAAGAAGGCCCGTGGGTCTGATAAGACTATTCTCGAGGCTGAGAGCGTAGCTAAGGAAGCCCAATTGGAAGTAACTAATTGGAAGGAACAGTTTAAAAATGCTCAAGAAACGATAAAAGAATTGCAAGAAAGCAACCGTAACCTGGAGCAGCAAAAACGGACTCTGACTTCTGAATTAGCGGGAGCCAAAGCTTCTTTTAGTAAAGCTGAGAAGGATAAGGAGCGCCTTGAGTGTTCCTTTTCAGAGCAGTTATCAAAGTCAAGTGAAGAAATCAGAGAACTTAAGCACTCTTGAAACAAGAAACGAGAGTATGCAGGAGAGTTAGTACAAAACTTGANTGAATCACCTTATTTTTGAAAGTTCCTTGCTTTCTTTTCTTTTGCTTGATGGGAGGATATGATGGATCTTCATTCAATTTATGAGTCATGACTTCCGGTGGTATCCCTGTCATGTCAGAATGGGACCAAGCAAAACAGTCAGCATTAGCTTTTAAAAATTCAATCAATTTACGTTTTACCTCCGGGCTAAGATTAGCACCTATGTACACTTTTCTCTCGGGCCAATGTATAAATAACACCACGGCCTCTAGCTCTTCTATCGTTGTTTTGATATTCTCATTCTCCTCCGGTTCTTGAATGGTATCAGGCCTTGAATCCAGATCTGTTTGCTTTTGCTCAGGTGAGGTTGTTTCCGTGTTACCCTCACCTAAATTCTGTAATTGCTATTTGTCTTCACCTTTAACAGTTGAATCTGCAACGGAATTGATGCTTCTAGATGCTTGTTGATCGCCTCTGATTTGGCATATTCCCCATGGAGATGGGAATTTAATAACTTGATGTAAAGTTGAAGGAACAACTTCCATGTCATGAATCCATGGCCTCCCAAGAATCATATTGTAAGTCATTTCCATATCTACCACTTGAAATTTGGTATCTTTAACGACGCCTTCTGCGAATGTGGTAAGTATGGCCTCCCCTTTTGTTACAACACTAGAGTTATCAAATCCCGACAAAGTATGCGCCTTTGGGATTAATTTATCCTCCGCTTGCATCTCGCGCAATACCCGTATTAAAACAATATTTACAGAACTACCTGGATCAACCAAAACTCGTTTCACGTTAGTATCATGTACAAGTAAAGATATTACCAGTGCGTCGTTATGCGGAGTTATGAGTCCCTCGGCGTCTGCGTTGTTGAATATAACATTCTCCTCTTCCAGTACATGTCGAGGCCTCTTCCCGTGAGTAATTGTCAGTTTTGAAACCTTTTTATATGATACATCATTAACCTCTTCACCTCCACTTATAACGTTGACAGTTCTCTTGGGCGAAGGTGGTTTTGGTGGCTCTTGCCTATTTTTCATATAGGCTTGCTTACCTTTCTCACTAAATAACTCAGTGAGATACCCTTGTTTCAGTAGATGGTCCACTTCACTTTGTAAGAATCTACATTCTGAAGTCTTATGCCCGTGACCATTGTGGAATTCGCACCAATGATCTGGATTGCGCCTATTTGGATTTGACCGCATCTCTTTTGGCCACCGTACCTTGTTTCCCATGCTCCTTAAAACAGCTACGAGCTCGGAGGTAGTGACATTGAAATTATATCCACCGAATCTCGCTTTTAAACCTCTGTCATCATCTCGTGACTCTTGTCTTTTTCGGTCATTTCTGAACCTTGATGAAGAACCAAATTCCCTGTTCCTCGATTTTTGATCATATCGTTGATTATCCTCCTTTGACCGTGAGTCTTTTCCTGCAGGTCCCATATATGGATCGTATCTGTTTTTACCTGATCTTTTTTCGGTTTCTGACCTCCTGGAATTGCTCCTTTCTTCATGATGAAACTGAGGTACGGTATCTTCCTCAATTCGCAACTTCGTACTGTACCTGTTATAAACGTCATTCCACGTGGTTGCAGGGAACTCTCGAAGGCTTTCTTTAAGTCTTCTCGTGGCTTCTGAACTTTTATCATTTAAGTTGCTTGCAAAAGCTATTGCAGCCCAATTATCAGGTACACGGGGTAAAGTCATCCTTTCACGTTGGAATCTATCAACAAAATCTCTGAGCAACTCTGAGTCCCCTTGTTTAATTTTGAAAATGTCTTCCATTCTTTTTTAAACCTTTTGAGCTCCCGAGTGCGCTTTAATAAAAGAATCTGCAAGCTCAGCAAAAGAATTTATAGAATTTTCAGGTAAAAGAGAATACCAGGTTAATGCACCCTTGGTGAGTGTTTCTCCAAATTTTTTGACCAACACAGATTCAATTTCTTGCTTGGTCAAATCGTTGCCTTTTACACCTGTAGTAAATGCAGTTACGTGATCACGTGGGTCTGTTGTGCCATCATATTTCGAGATGTCAGGCATTTTGAACTTTTTAGGGATTGGAAGGGGAGCAGCACTTGGTTTCCAAGGTTGTTGTGAGTATTTATCCACATCCACTCCTTTGATTACAGGGGGAACTCCAGGGATTTGCTCGATGCGCTCATTTTGTTCCTTAAGCTGTTTCTGCAAAGTTAGTACTAAATTTTGCAAATGAGAATTATTTGAATTACCTGGTTCTCCTTCCTGTGGCTCACTGGGGGTTCCATTTCCAGAATTAACAAGGCCAGAATGAGGATTCTCCAATGTATTGTTATTAGGCGTAGGTGTGGGTGGTGCAACAGGTAATCGACTAACTAGAGCTTGAAGAGCTTTGTTACCCGTGCATCAATTACTTTTTGTAAAGCGTCATCTGCTCCTTCAAAATATTCAGATTGCTCTTGTTCAACAGCACGAGATTCAGGAGTAGGAGTGCCTTCACGAGATTGACGTGGTGAATTTTGAGGGGAAGGAACCACGTTAATGTTTTGTAAATCACCTTGATTTTGATGGATTTGATTTTCATGGTTTCCCAAGGTATTTTCACTCTTATTGTTGTTGTTGTTGTTTGACATGATGATAACAACAGATAAAATGTAACTTAAAAAGAATAGATTATCAGATTCCCGGTAACGGAACCAATTTGTTTAACCAAAAAACTGAATATTTGGTTAAAGCTAGAATTTAAGAGAGAAATCGGGTTACTGATAATCAAGAAATGAGAGACTTTGAGAACAACAATAAAGCAATGAATAAGTATATATTTCAGTATAATCGCAATGATCTTTCGTGTCCTACAGATGTTGAGACCTTCTCCTTTTATAGTTAATTCTAAGAAAAAGTGTAATGCCTTTGTCTTAATGAGGCAATTACGAGCAATAAATGACATTAAAAGAAACGTTACTCAATCATTCTTATTAAATACAAATTCTCTAACGTATTTGGCATTTAATGCTGAATTTGGACTCTTTTACGCTATCAGATTCATGTCTTCAATTCCTTCTGATCTTAGAGCTTTAAATGACTCGAACAGGTACGAGTCTCATTTCATTTGAATAATAGCTCGTGCCTTTAAGTATCTTTTCTCCCGCATCTGTTGTTGCTCGTGCCTTCTAACTGATTACCACGCTTTGACTATTTGACCGGTCCACGTGTCATGACACGTCATCTTCAATATTTAAATTCAGTTTTTTCTCAATACAGTTATATCAAAATTTAAGAAAGAAAGAACCAAAATTTACTTTGTAGATAAGTTTAGTTGTTTTTTTTAAGCTGATTGAACTATGGGATAGTTTTTATTGTATTCGAGCAAAGAAAATAAAGTGAAACAAAAAAATGACTAGGAATAGGACATGAGAGTAATATAAATTTAGAAGGGGAAACTTGGTTGATTTGAAACACAATATCGCCTACTGTACCGTATGGTTAATTTGACCTACGCCGTTTCAAATGCAGACAAAATAAAAAAAATAGAAATATGCTCTGTATTTTATTCGAACTCGGTTATCCAATGCAATTTTGAGCCTCCCGGACCATCTCCACGGAGATTTCACTTGGTTTAAGTGGGTTTAAATATTATCTTTTTTACTTATCCTTTTCGTTTTAAATATAATTTACCTATATACGCAGTATAATTTTTTAACAAAACGGGTTCAACTGGACCCCCTTGACACCATGTGGGTCCATCCCTGGTCATGAACAATCTAATAGTACAACATGATTAGACGAAGGTTTTAATGCAACGGGTGGAATGTGGACGCAAATCTGGGATAGGTTCTGTGAGTTCAACTGTTTTGGCTCGAATTATGCATATATATACCAAAAACATAAAAAACATCTACACATGAGTATATAATAATGTGATGGCCCGATAGGTCATTTTTAGTTTTAACCTTTATTTTTGTGTTCCAAGACCTCGAATAGCTCCGTCTAGCCTTCCTCGATTTGCATGCATAGTTCGCATCTTTTTCCAGAAGTTTTTTTATGAGAAAATTGATGAAAATGTGAAATCGTGCCTCAAAAACTCATTTGAGTAGACTTCGGTCAACGTTTTGTGTAAACAGACCAGGATCAGTGTTTTGATGGTCCCGATTGATCCGTATTGTGATTTGGGACTTGGGCGTATGCCTGGAATTAAATTCAGAAGTCCCTAGCTTGATTTAACGCCATTTGTTAAAAACTAGAAATTTAAAGGTTTAAACAATTCATAAGTTTGACCGTAAATTGACTTTGTTGTATCGGTCTCGAATTGCGATTCTGAGAGTTGGAATAGCTCCATTATGTCGTTTGGGACTTACATGCAAAATTTGAGGTTATTTCGAATTGAATTGATGTGTTTCGGCACGAGTTTTAGAAGTTGGAAGATCTGAAAATTCATAAGTTCGATTCGAGGTGCGACTTTGTTTACCTCGAAAAATGTGAGTAATAATTAAAGGTAATTTGTGGTTTTAAAGATATGTGATTTATTCCAATACTAGTGAATATACAAGTAATATTAGGTTTAAGTAAGAAGAATTGATGAACCAAATCGGTGTTGTTAGAGCAACGGGGACCTCGAGCTCGATTATCTCGGGGGCCTCGAGGTGAGTTAAGAGCAAATAAAGTATGAACAATAAAGTAAAAACAATAAAGCTGAAGAACAATTGTGGAGCACAGTAAACGAGAAAAGCAGAATAGAATGTTCAATTGTAGTGAATGAGATCTATCCTTACAAAATGATTGGGGTCCCCATTATATAGGAGGGGAAAACCCTAATATGGAACATTCCCAATTATGGTAAAGAATTCTATTGGTAAAACTGTATAACAGCCTAGTACGGACTCATACTATTTCGTACAAATCTTATCCCATAATTTATGCCCTGATCCACGTATCCTTGAGAAATTCCCGCTCTTTCTTGAGTGTCATCGAAATTGTACTGCCCTCGAGGTAGATCATGACGGGTCTCCGATTTGCTCCCTCGAGGTATGTATTTTCTAGTCAGATCTGGTCTTTACTTCGTGCTACCCGAACTCGAGCTCGGGGAACCGTTAAGTCCTCGAAATCGAGCTTTCCGATTTCGACCGTATACAGAGTTGTAATTTCAACGTCGTTTGATGTAATTTGAAGCCTCGAGTAGGTCCGCGTTATCTTATGGGACTTATTGGTATGTTCGGACAATGTCCCGACTGGCTCACGTGAGTTTCAGACGGGTTTCGGACTGTTAGGAGCATGCTAGACGGATCTGGTTCTCGTGTGTCGCACCTGCACATTTTTGGAGCTTGCATGGTCGCTTCTACAAGATTTGGGGGGGGGGGGGGTGTTTAGTTGCTTTGCTTATGCGGAGATTTTTGGCGCAGATGCGAAATAGCTTTTGCGAAGAGAGAGTCTGCTTCTGCGAGGCAGACCGCTTCTGCGGTCGTTTGGACGCGTCTACGATGTTGCAGGTGTGGCCACTGAGTTGGCGGGTTGGAACTGCAAATGCGAGTCATAGCTCGCAAATGCAAGCTCGCAGGCTGATGGCTGAACCCCGTGTTTTAACCATAAGATTGCACTCTAATTACTGCATTTTACGTGTGTTTGACCTTAAACGACAGTGATTTACACTTATTATGTGTTTTATATCTTGTAGGAAATGATTTCCAGCTATTAAGGTAATTTGAAGCTAAATCTAACAAGTTGGAGCTTTGAAGTCTGAGTAAAAGCCCAAGCAATTAAGTCGGGATCGTGTTTGGGAGTTGAGGACCAAGTCCGAATGTTAAAAAATGAAGAAATGAATTTACTCTATAAAAGTTGCACAGCCGCGCCACATGTGGTGCCGTATGGCGCGGCACGACAGTGCAAAATATGCCCAAATTGTATTTTTGCAAAGTGTTCTGGAGTTTTCTACAAGCACACCGCATGGCGCGGCGTGGCAGTACAATTTTGTTAGAGTGATTTCCTATTTCGGCTAAAAGAGTAGTTTCGTCCGGATTTGTTTTGGGGACGACTTAAATACACCAAAACACCATTTTGCAGCATCTTTTTTGCCTAGAGAAGATTGGAGAGCCACCCAAGGAAGAAGACTCAAGAATTCATCAAAATTTAAATCTACAATCTGTGCAATACGAGAGTTTGTATTAAATCATTAGAATTGATGTTTTCTTTGTTCTTAAACTTATTTGAGATATCTTTCTCCAATGCTATGGAGTAATTTCCATTTGGGTGTTGATAGATATGGTGTTTCAATTACTTGATTAGGGATTCGATTCTTGATAATTGTTAGAATTAATTGATGGAGCTTTGATATGTATTGTGGAGTTATTTAGTATTTTGCTTAATCGAAATAGGAGTTTGGTATTGAATTTCTTCACATCTTATGCTCTAGTTAAATTCGTGATTCAAATAGTAATCGAAAGAGCCTCTTGAATTGTTAATCGAACTAGAAAATAGGGAATATTCGTGAGAAGTTACTCTTTAGATCATGAACATAATTTTATTGTTGCAATTGTTTATCGTGCTTCAATTGTATTAATTACTGAAATTAATATTTAATCGAACGAGGAATATTAGCTTCAAGTGTAATATGATTATCGGTTGAATTCGTATGAATCAACCGTATTATAGAGTGAATTAACTCAAGAATTGGATCCCGAGTCAGTTATCGTGCACCTATCTAGTCAATTACCCTTATTTTCCTCATTGATATTTCTTCGTGCTCACTTGCTATCTTTAGTGATCAATTGTTATTTGCTTAAACTTTAATAGTTAATCATAGTAATAGATATCAAATCAAGTGTCCTAGATAGTAATTAACTGGAGATTATTCAAACACTGTTTAATTTCAATCCCTGTATAGATGATAATTAATCTATATTATCTTTGACTAGCGAGCACAATTTAAGCGCGTGTTTTGCGCTCGTCAAATTTTGGCGCCGCTACACATGAAATTTTGGCGCGCATACTTTGTCCGCAGATGCAGAACTAGGCTGAAACATTAAGGACGGGAGGTTGTCATTTTTCATTTTATTGTTTGAGTGGGAAGCCTCGGTTTTCGGCGATTCTAGAGGGATTCTTCACAAGTTTGAGTTGGGTAAGTGTTCTCTATCCAACATTGATTATATTTCATGATTCCATACTTATTTATATCATTAATTAGCAAATTGAATGGAAGAAAATGAGATTTTTGTAAAATCTTCCAAAAAAGAAAAATTAGGATTTGAAGGGTGATTCGATATCGGAATTTGATAATTTTTGTATGGTTGGACTCGTATCGGAACGGGTGTTCGAATTTCGTGAATTTTTATCAGGTTTCGAGGTGCGATCCCCAAATTGACTTTCGGTTGACTTTTGTTGATTTGTTTTCAATAATGATCTAAATTGAACTTCTTTCATTCGTAAGTAGTTTCTAAAGCTTTTTTTGAATAGTTTGGTCAATAATTTACTAGATTTGGTTGGTTTGAAGGCTTGTTTGAAAGGCAAGGCCGTGGTTGAATTTTTTGATTGCGAAGTGAGGTAAGTGTTGGGTCTAACCTTGATTTGAGGGAATAGGAACCCTTGAGCTATGTGGTATGTGAATTTCATGTGTAGTGGCGTATACGCCGTGAATTACTTGTTTCCATGTTCACCCGTATTTCATTAATTATATTATTCCATGTCTTGATTGTTACATGCCTTAATTGTTCCCTATGCCTTAACTTTTTACTTTTCATTATTATTCTTGCATTAAAAACGTTAATTTCTTCCATGATTCCATGATTAATTGCTACTTGCTTTAATGGTCTTACCTGTACCCTTTAACTGTCATATATTTTACTTGTCTTGTTGTTCAGTATTAAATGTAGCCTTCTTGATTTGGTACGAGATCCTTTCTTGATTTGTAATTTTCATATTCGTTAATCGTAGAGAACTCTTGTGATTTGGGTTGGTAAATTGATTGTACTTATTGATTTATTTATGGATCGGGTTGCACACCGCAACAGGTAGAATAAGGGAAGATTTATACTGATACGGTGGGATCGGGTTGCGCGTCGCAACAGGTGAAATAAGGAAGGATTGATATGGTGAAATAAGGATGGATTATGATATTGACTCTGATTATATGGTGGGATCAGGTTGCGCACCGCAACATATATATTTACTTATTATTATTGATATTTACACGGTGAAATAAGGGAGGATCATGATGTGGTTGGATCGGGTTGCACGCCTCAACAGTTTGTGTATTTTGTATTCCTTGTTGTATTGTGTTGGGTTCAGTGCTTTCGTACGAGACTTTGAGGTTTTGGTATTTCTGTATTTACTGGTCTTCGAGTATTGAGTTACTTTCGTGAGTTAACTGCCTTATTTTTACGTATGTTCCTTTCCTGTCATTAATTTTATACTGCGTACAAATTATTGTAAGTGACCCGCCTTAGCCTCGTCACTACTTCGTCGAGGTTAGGCTCGGCACTTACAGAGTACATGGGGTAGGTTTTACTCATACTACACTCTGCACTTCTTGTGCAGTGGAGTCGGTCCCAGCGCCGGTCAGTAGATTGCTCGGGTTGGCTATCGGTAAGGAGACTTGAGGTACAATTGCTTGGCGTTCGCAGTCCAGAAGTCCCCTTCTACTTTATCCTAGCTGTATATTTTCTTGTAGATAGTTTTACTTTTCATTCGGACCTTTATATGTATTAATCTAGTAGCTCGTTCACTAGAATAAATTGTTAGGCGCCATCACGATTCCGAGGGAGGGAATTCCGGATCGTGACACATATTCATTTTGAACCTATTGTCTTTAGATCATAAATTCGTCTTTGGACTAGCACGCCCTCTCAAATTAATGGTAAGTAGCTCCGCTTTGGTACTTTTCAAGCTTGAGTTAAGCGAAACAACAATTGCAAAATATTAAGCTCCGTATAGGTCCAAATTTGGTAACCACGACGGGGTCGACCGCGACACAGCGACTGACGGTCGTCATGATAAAGGCCGACGACCAGAAGCAGGCAGCCGGGATAAGATAATAATGGTAGCCTAAACTTAGGAAGAGACAGAAAGAATATTCCTTTGGATATTCTTTATATTGTACTTTTAGGGTTTTTTGGGGACTGTCCCTTATAAATAGGAGGAGATAGTGAACAAGAAAAGGATCTGCCTTTTTGGGAACCAAGAATCATATTGTAAAGTTGAGAAAAGAATACACGAACGAATTGTCTGGTCCACTTTATTCAAGCACATGTTATACAACTTTCACCCATAAATCTCAAAGATTCCACATTCATATCAACTGCATACCTTTTCACATCGTCAGAAAGAAGAAACACTCAATCACACAATCATTGGGTGAAAGTTCCTCTACGCTATAATCGTTGTCGTTTCTTGCATTTATTGTACATTTGTGATATTATATATTTCATCAATCTGAGTGTATTGAACTCACTAATTAATGCTCTTAAACTCTCCTCACTAAACAAGAATCTTGCTTTATTTGATCTAGGATTTATTAAGCTCAACTGAGATTCACCCCATTATCTTGTTACTAATTAGTTTAGCAATTATTTGGTAAAACAATTTGTTGCCGTCTGTGGGGAGCTTTTTAGTTGAAACAATAGTTCTTCCTAGATCATAAAAAAAATCTCTTCCTTGTTTGTACAAACTAACGATGGCAGGAAAAGAAGACGTGAGGTGGAAAACGATAGTAGGTGTCGCCACCAAAATCTTGAACACCATCAACGAAGATGGCAGAGAAGACAACGAGAACGCGACACCAAATGCTACGCCCAGGCGGAGCGTCTCACCTCCCCCTCGCGAAAGCGTAACAGCTTCACGCGAAAAAGAAGCCTCCACGTCAGTAACTGAGGAAGCACCACCAGCAGTGAAAAAGCTACTGGAAAAGTGGCTGACAAGTACTCTAAACAACATACTCGACAGACCCGTCCAAAGGGAGAATAGAAGCACCGCACAAGCAGATATCATAACAACAACTGGTGAGCAGTCCGTCCCCCAAACAGGTAACACTTACACCACCGCTGGCACAAGTAATGACGCACTCACAACCATTCTAAAGAGAATGGAAGATATGGAAAACGAAAATAAGGCACTCCGTGACCAGATGAAGGAGCACCAAGAAAGGGTCGATAAGATACCAGGTGCCCCAAAGTTGCTACCGAAATGAGACGTTGGACGATTCGTCGAGCAATCGTACAGCGAGGAAGCAGCTCCCCATGCCATTCCCAAAACCTTCAAAATGCCACCGTACCTGAAGATATACGATGGCACCACAGACCCAGAAGATCATATCGTCCACTACGCCACAGCAGTGAAGGGTAACGATCTTTCGAAGGAGCAAGTTCCATCGGTGCTACTGAAAAAGTTCGACGAAACCTTAACAGGGGGAGCCCTAACCTGGTACTCACAATTGCTGGCACGGTCAATAGCAACGTTCGAGGAAATGGCCGACAAGTTTGTCACCACTCATGCAGGAGCTAAAAAGGCGGAAGCCAGAGTGAACGACATATTCGCTGTTAGACAATTGCATGGCGAAGGACTCAGGGACTTCCTCACCCGTTTTAACAGGGTGAGAATGAACCTGTCAAATGTATCAGAGGGGATGGCGGTAGCAGCCTTCCAGAACGGGTTGAGCATGAACGGGTCGCGAGCAACTAGAAAACTATTAAACAAGCTCATGAAATACCCCCACCACTTGGGAAGAAATTCGCAATGCCTATTGCGCCAAGGTGAGAGCCTACGAGGACGATCTCAATGGTCCGACCATATGGCTGATGTCAGTTCAAGTAGAATCGAGGAAAGATCGTCGTAATAAAGGCCGAAGGGATCAACTGGGTCCGCGTCTCGGCCGAGAAAGACATCATCCCTACATCTGAACAGCCGCCCCACCACCTCCTCGACACCTGGAAGGGCCTCCTAGGCCTCACACCGGGACTCAGCAAAATGAAAGTGGTATGCCCCCGCTCTTATCTGCTCACAATTTTTGTGTCTCCCCTTCAGAAATAGTGTATGCACTAGAGAAGCTCGGCACGAAGGTGAAATGGACACAAAAGATGAAGTCCGACCCGAATACTCGGATGTCAGACGCCCTCTGTGAATTCCAACAGGAGCGGGGCCACANATAATCAGAGCTTGCATGCTACCTATTATGCGGCTATCAGTCGTCCTAACTTTTATGAGTTGATACCACACGTAAGCGGCGACCCTGATGCCGATTACCAGGAGTACGGTAACCCCGATTTAAAACCAGCCCGTGCCGATAACTATGACCTGCGTTACGAGTTCTTCCCTAAGGGCGATAAGTCAGATACCGACGGTTTGACTTTCCCTCATTACGATGCTCTTGTCATTACTTTACGTATTTCAGGTACTGATGTGAAAATAATAATGGTAGATGACGAAAGCGGCGCATGTATTATCCATCCTCGAGTCCTCGTACAGATGCAACTTGAAGACAAGATAATACTGCGTTGCATAACACTAACAGGTTTTAATAATGCAGTTGAGCGAACTTCTGGAGAAATAACGCTACCCGTTTTGGCCGGAGGAGTCACCCCAGAACAACGTTTCATATCATGGACCAAGATACAGCCTACAACGCCATCATAGGACGGTCGTGGATACACACCATGAGGGCCCATCCCGTCAATCCCGTATATCCAAGTAACTCAAGTTTCCTACCCCATCGGGGAGTATTCAGCA
>NW_017672483.1:72551-84632 GCF_001879085.1 Nicotiana attenuata
CCCGAATGGGGTTTTCTCGGGAGGTTTTTAACGAGGCGACGAAGGGGACGTCTCGAAGTTCAAAGTATAATTCATCGCCCCGCCTGCCGATTGTCTCTCTAGGCCAAACGATGAAGGGACTAGATACATGGAAACTTCTCCAATATGTGTATGAAACGAACATGTATAGTATTCTCTAGTGAATGAAATAAAGCAACATTTGTACTCTCCACCAATATATTCTCCAATGAGTGAAATAAAACATCATTTTATCTCCATTACTTAACAATTCGACATCGCTCGAATTTCAACGGGTTAACATTTCGACCTTAACTCGAAATAACACCCCTACGGCCAAGGGCCATCGCCAAAATAAAAAATTCGGCATCGCTCGAATTACTTTTAACATCGACATCGCTCGAATTACTTTAACATTTGACCTCGCTCGAATTTCAACGGGTTAACATTTCGACCTTAACTCGAAATAACACCCCTATGGCCAAGGGCCATCGCCAAAAGAAAAAATTCGACATCGCTCGAATTACTTTTAACATTCAACATCGCTCGAATTACTTTAACATTAGACCTCGCTCGAATTTCAACGGGTTAACATTTCGACCTTAACTCGAAATAACACCCGTACGGCCAAGGGCCATCGCCAAAAGAAAAAATTCGACATCGCTCGAATTACTTTTAACATTCGACATCGCTCGAAATACTTTAACATTCGACATTGCTCGAATTACATTAACATTCGACCTCGCTCGAACTACTTAACATTCGACCTCGCCCAAATCATTTAAATTCAACCCTGCTCAAGTTACTAAGATCTACAATTGACCACGCCAAAACACTACACGCGAGGCCGAAGAGCTGGAGACACCCTCACAACAAACAAAAATAACAATGCGAAGGTAAACAAAAAAAAAGATAGTCATTCCATTGCAATTGTTATATTACAAAAGTTTTGTACAAAGGGCCGGAGACGCCCTCACAAAAATAGAAAAACAAAAACAAAATAAATACAAGTCCTATGCCGCGTTGTCTCCCGCAACGTACTCCTCATTGTACCAAGAATCGGAGGCGAGCCTATCCGCATCATCACTATCAACATAATCTCTGCCAGGTGTACCGGGATCATAGCCGCATGCCTCACGAGTTGCACGTGCTTTAACACGCACACCCTCGAGTTCTGCCTCGAAAACCTTCCCGTTAGCCTGCAGGGACTTGTATACGTTTAGCTAAGCCCCGACATGGACCCACATCTCATACAACACCTGCGACACGACGGGATCTGCTGAGATATGAGACGCGGAGGGTTGCGACTGCCGTCGCATTTCCTCTGCCTTCAAAGTAACAACCTGATCGTTCAATACAGACAACTCCGCTTCCAGATATTGAATCCGTTTTTCTAATCTCGCCACCTTAATCGCTGACGTTTCCACCTCATTGTCCCACTCGGACCTACAAACACGGAGGGCGTCCTCCAGGGCTACTATTTCAGATACGGCAGTCACCTTGCCCTTTTCAGTACGAGCCAAGTCATCAGCTTTGGCGCTCAATTCACCCCTCAAGTCGATGGCCTCCGACTCTCTTCGCCCAAGTTCGGCAGTTAAGGCGGCCACCCGAGCTTGAAGGTCAGCGTTCTCGACCGTTATCCCCTTGCTCACTTCAAGCTCATCATCCTTGGCCTGAAGGGCCGCCTTAAGCTCGCTACATCGACCAATGGCCCTCATCAGCTCGTCGTCCCACTCTTTCAACTCCTCAACCTTCTGCGCCAACTCTTCCTCTTTTTGCTTAAGCCCATCACGAAACAGCTGAAAATTGCTATCTTGACTGAAGACATCGGCCAATGCACGATGATTGGTGCGATTCTCTTTGTACTTAGAGGCCAACTTCCCAAACACGGCCGTCCTCCGTTCATCCCTCCGATCGCGCTCAATCTCCATGATGAGAGTCTGATATGCAGAGGAAAGAAAGTCAACTTAGACAGATTACGTATACAAAACAAATCCAAAAGAAGGGAAGAGTGAAAACACTTACCCACAAAGCCATGCCGGAAATACTCCACGATAATTCTACATCACTTACCGCCTGAAGTGCCATGTTCTCGGAAGCAGCACACAAAGGGGAAAATGCCGACACTACATGGTCGGAGTTTGCCAAAAGATCGTAATCCACAGGAATGATTACGTGTCGGTTAGGTCCCTTTATCCTCACTTCCACGCGGGTATGTCGCTCCAAGAAAGCTCGTACATCTTCGGGATCGATGTCCAAGCCTGAACCATCTTCCTCTGCTTGCGCCGCTCCATCTCCTCCGGCAGCAGACGACGCGTCGCCTTCAGTAGATCGTACAGGTCCCCCGCCTTGACATACCTCTTCGTCCCTAGGGGACCTCCCCGCCAAATTGGCATCCGCCATAATAACGGCCCCCGTGCCTAACCTAGGCGAAGATGCCACTCTCAAAGAAACCATTTTTCTCTTTCCAGGATCGGTAGCGACGACCTTCCCAAGCTCTACCCTCCTCCCTTTTCTCGACGGAGATTCATCCCCATTGGAAGATTCGTCGACGAGGTGGTAAGTAGGACGGGAAGAGATCTTGTCCCGTACAATGACTTCCCGAGAAGAATCCCTTGTTGGCGAAGTCTGGGTACGACCTCTACGAGGGGACTCGGCTAAGGTAAATTGCATATCCGCTGATGCAATGGCCTGGAGAAATGCCGGGACTAGAGCCTTCATTTTGGAAACCCGTTGGCCTATCACCACAAAAGGATCGTGTCAATAATCGACAACAAACAGTTGAAGGTCGGAGCACAAGTAACACTTACCAGACGAAACCTTCGGGCCGAAGCGTTTGACAAAATCGGCCCAGTCTCAAATACCCACCATGTAAGGTAGCACGCGAGCTACCCGATCCTCAATGTCGGCTACAGGAAAGGGCGCACGCCTCTCAGCTGCACGGAAAAATCACAGATGAATAAAAAATAGAAAGAACGAAAGTAGATAACAAGCTTACGGTAACGGCACCTACGGTTATGATTCCACTGCTCAAGAAATCCAGCAGGGTCCAACACCAAGTGCTCCGCTTTGATGAAAAAATACTTGTGCCAAAACTTCTGGCTCGCCTTGTCATCCGTTCCAACCCCGAACCCCCTGGTCCAACGATGCTGATCATGGTACCCCTATGAAAGCTCGGGGAAAATAAATGCAAAAGATGGTGAATGCCGACCTCACACCCAGCCAACTCTGCATACTTCGTCATTATCAGAAAGATTTTATACAAGTACAGAGACATCTGTGCAGGGCAGACCTCATAAAACCGACAGAACTCCTCCGCCAGCGGAATAGGAGGGAGGGTATGACCAATCACGAAAGGATACACATAGAAAGCATAATATCCCGGTCTGTGGACCTCCACAATGTCCTCCCCAGCCGGAACCATCTCAATGGGAGGAGGAATACGATACAAAGACCAGAGTTCATTTATCTAAGAAGGTCCGATTTTAGAGATCACCGGAACAGGAGAAGGAGAAGGTTCTTTATGAAAATCGTTCCTGGACATAGGGTTCCTGGGAAGTATATATTCTACGGTAGGGAAACTGTCACTCTCTTCAGCCGCGATATCCTCGCCACCGGAAGGAGGAGCCACTGATAGCGGAGTGACGTCAGAAACTTCATCGTATGCACGAAAGTTCGGGACATCTTGGTGGTCGCGCCCCCTTTTTCTTGTGAAATCGGGTTTCGACATTTCTGGGACAACTCCTTTTTTGAGAGGGTAAGGAATTGGAAGAGTCGCCACCTAATGGATTAAGGTGCGTTAGGGCACCTAGAGCAATTAAATCATATAACCAGTTTACATCACTAGAGATCGGGTAAGGGCTCGAAATTACCTTGAGGGGAAGGTGTTAGGCACCCCTCGAGGTCCACAACGGTGGGTCCCGGACGAACTTAAATTAAGCAAATTAGTCTTAAAAGAGAAGAAAACAATTTGGACAGGTACAATATACAATTTATTTTAAACAGGAGTATAGGGGTGGTCCTAAATTTTTTAGCCTATAGGATCATTCCATGCAACACTTTGTAACTCCCTCAAATCAGGGTGTTACTCATAGCATTAGCGCACGGGATATCATTTCCTTACTACCCGATTACTATCTTTAGGTTGTTACTTAAGCGCGCTAGTTGATTCTAAACCGTACCCTATGCGTGCACTACCCGCCCCTTACTTATGGCCCTGGAGGTATAGGACCTTAGGCAGTGATGTCACAATTATAAACCCAGAATTACTAAGTTCTACAGATACATTGCTAAGTGATTGGCAATAACGATTGAGTTCAGAACAGGATCCTATAGGCATATTTCTACGAGCTTATTAATTACAGACCTTTAGACACGATTTCTAAGCATAACACTGATTTTAACACGTAAAAATAGATTTTATCTCCTATGGGCATGCTTTCTAATTACTGAATCGACTTAAACCTTATAGGCATAATTTCTAAATTGGAAATTGATTTTAGTCCTATAGGCATGATATCTATTGCTGGATTGCTTTAAACCCTATAGGCATGATTTCTAGGTTTGAATGGATCTAAATCCTATAGGCATGATTTCTATAAATTTTGTATGGGCAAAAATTAAACAAATTGCCAGGAAGGACAGTTAATTCAAACAACAAGACACTATAGGCATGCTTACTAATGCACGTTTGTTGAAAACATGTACAGATCCTATGAACAGGATTTCTATTGCACAAAATTGAACGAAAATCCTATAAGCAGGATCTCTAATATGCAAATGTAAAATACAGAATCAACATGATTATGAAGGTCCTATAGGCAAGGTTTCTAAGCACAGTATAATGCTCACATAATTTAACCAGCATAATTAAATCCTATAGACATGATTTCTACCCAGTTTCAACAAAGATATAAGAAGAACCCCCCAGCTTTACTAAATATCCCCAAATCTGTTATTACAGACTAGAATAGCCGAATAAATTACATAAGTATCATTTATACTATAGGGAGCCTTCATAGGCCCAAATAAACCTGGGAACCAAGCCTTCCACGTAACAACTTTGAAGTATAGCAATGATTCATCCATAATACATTAGAACCAGGCTTCCAGTGTGTCAAAGTTCCCAAGGGCCTAAAGGACCCCGGGCAATGCTCACACCAGAACCACACATTCAGACAAGAGTTCATGAAAGATTGGAAAACCAGCCCCCAGTGTGTCAGAGTTCAGAGGAGTCTCAAGGATCCTAAGCAGTGCTCACACTGGGGTGGTTGAGAACCTAAGGGACTAAGAGTATGTAAAAGAGGGAGAAGGGACAGATTTTAAAAATAGTTGGATTTCAGAAAAAATAGGATTCAAACCATAGAATTGCAGGCAGAACTGCACTAAGGAGACATACAAAATTTATATTTAAACACATAGTTCAAATAAGCCGAAGCTTAGTTAAGCTAACTACTTGTAATGACCCGACATGTCGTTTTGAGTCCTAGCGCTCCATTCAGCAGTCAGAGGGCATGAACAACTTCATTTCAGGTATTATGACTTGTACGCGTGGTCGAAATTAAGTTCTGGGAAGTTCAGAGTTGATTTAGAAAGAGAATTCTCATTTGAGAAGCTTAAAGTTGAAAGAATGAACTAGGAATGGATTTTTGAGTAAACGACCTCGGAATCAGGATCTGAAGGTTCCAGCAGGTTTGTATGATGATTTCAGACTTGGGCGTATGCCCGGTTCGGGTTTTGGATAACCCGGGAGTGTTTTGGCGCCTATAGTGGAAGTTAGCATTTTAGAAGGAATTTCATAAGTTTGGCTTGAAGTGCATTTCAGTGTTATCAATGTCTGTTTGGGATTCCGAGACTGTGAATAGCTCCGTATGGTGATTCTGGAGTTGGGGGCGCGATCGAAAGTGAATTTGGAGGTCCGTAAGTCATTTTGAAGCCATTTGGCTAAAGATTGAAATTTGACGGTCTTTGGGAAGTTTGACCGGAGGTTGACTTTTTGATATCGGGGTCGGAATCCAATTCCGAAAGTTGAAGTAGGTCCGTAATGTCAAATATGATTAGTGTGCAAAATTTGAGGTCAATCGGACGTGATTTGATAGGTTTAAACATCGGAAATAGAAGTTGGAAAGTTCAAAGTTCATAAAACTTGAAACGGGGTGTAATTCATGATTTTAGCGTTGTTTGATATGATTTGAGGCCTCGAGCAAGTCCGTAATGTGTTTTGGGACTGGTTGGTATGATTGGTTGGGGTCCCGGGGGCCTCGGGTGAATTCCGGGTGGTCAACGGATCGAAAATGGATTTTTTGGAAGGCTGAGTCTGCTGGTAGCTGGTATTTCCGCTTCTGCGGAAATGGGACCGCAGAAGCGGACCTTGTGCGAAGGATCGTGGACCGCAGATGCGGTCAAGGTTCCGCAGAAGCGGGACCGCATCTGCGGAAGTGGTTATCGCAGAGGCGGAAAAGGGGGCAACCTGGGCGAACCGCAGAAGCGGAATTTTTGTCCGCAGAAGCGGAACCGCTGATGCGGTTTGGCCTCCGCAGAAGCGAAAATCGGTGAAGCGGTAAGGTTAATTTAAATCGTGGTTTTGGTTCATTTCTTTCATTTCTCATGGCTTGGGGAGATTTGGGGAGCTCCAAAGAGTGGAACTTCGTCATCTATGTTGAGGTAAGTTATCCCCATCACTTTTGAGTTAAATATATCAATTATGTTTGGAATTAAGCATGAAGATTAGTGTAAATTTGGGGGTTTTGGTGGAAAAACCTAGAAAATTATAATCTTGGATTTTAGCCACGAATTTGAGTATGGAACTAGGAGAAAATTATATATTTGAGTTCCTAAGGTCATGGGTAATCTTTATCTTCGAAAATTTCGGATTCCGGGCACGTGGGCCCGAGAGCATTTTGGTCATTTCACTAGGCGGATCTGGGAATTGTATAATTTGAAATTGTTATTGAGTATTTGAGTGTATTCTCATTAGCTTGTCGTTAATTGGCTAGTTTTGGTGCATTGTGCGTTGGTTCAAGGCTTCGGAGGAACGTAGAATGCCGGTTATGGATCTTCGGAGCGAGGTGAGTCTCCTTTCTAATCTTGTGAGGGGGAATTTACCCCATAGGTGAAGTAATTGATTATGTGCTCCTATTTGTGGGGGCTACGTACGACACGAGGTGACGAGAGTCCGTGCGTAGCTACTATTATGCTATTGTCCGGGTAGTCTAGGACTCGAAAGCATGTTATATTTGGATTACTGTGAACTCATTGATAGTTTGAATTGTTTAGATCACCTTGAACTGGTAAAGGAATTTTAAAAGAGATTTAATAGTAATTTTCCCCTGAAATGTTAGAAAGAGAAAAGTTGTTTATTTGGAGGATTATCCTCAATGAGCTCTTAATTTCCTACTTGAGCATGTACTTTACGTGTGCCTGCATCGCATGGATGATTCGCGAGCAGGATATGTGTTTATTTATGGAACGGGCCGAACACCTCGGTGAAAATAGATGCATCTATGGTTCGTGCCGCTCGACCCTCGGCAGTGCACAGTTTACATTTCTATTGGAGCGGGCCGTCGCCTCGGTGTGATTTGCGCATGTTTATTTGTTACTTGAAAATGGTAAGCGTGGAATTGGCCCTACGTGGGTTAATATGAACTGATAAGATAATAAAGAACAGACTTTGGAAGCCCTCGATTTTATGTTGAAGGTGTTTACCTGTTTATTTGGTCTCACAGTTAGGACTTCTATATAAATCCATGATTATTCTCACACTTATAGAATATTGTTAATGGACCTCTAGTGAGTATCGAAGTTGGCCATCTCGTCCCTACCCCTTCGGGATTAGGCGGGATACTCACTGAGTACACGTTGATTACGTACTCATACTACACTTCTGTGCATTTCTGTTGCACAGGTATATCTTGCATTAGATGGCAGCACGGATGATTTGGGGACTAGGTGAGCTGCATTGTTCGACACAACCCGCATCTAGTGTAGTTCCCTTCTAATACGTCATTTATTTATTCTCTGTCCACTGTATTTCGGACAGACATTGTATTTTATTTTCCTTATCAGTAGTGGCTCATGCACTTGTGACACCGGGTTCTGGGATGGTTTTCTTTGAAAGGTGTGTATTAATAATTATTTCTTCCTTTGAGTTTAAACAGAGATTGTTTTACATATGAAAAATGGAGGTAAAACTTTTAGATTTTTTTTATTATTAAAAGAGAACTTAATGGATGAGTTAGTTGGCTTGCCTGACAACGGTGTCCGGCGCCATCACGACCCGTAGTGGATTTGGGTCGTGACACTACTCATGCTAGTAACGAAGAAAATCATGGTTTAATCACAGAAACAATTAGGCAGAAATATTTGAATTCAAACAAGCATGGCATATGAGTTAAGCAACAAGCTAACTGATTACATATCCCTAGTGTGCAAAGTTCAGAACAAGTACAGAATTAACAAGCAACATGAGACAACTAAACCCTAGGCTAAACTATGAAATGGGTTCATATCACTTAGAACAAATTAGTCCTAAGTTAACAGTGCTGCTAGATGAGATCACATAATCACATAGAGGGCAGAGTCATGCTAGGAATTAAAACAGACTAGTCAAGCAAAGCATAGAGAATGGAATTGCAAAGGTTAGGGCATACCACTTAAGTGAGAAAGCAAGTAAGTATACCACAACAATGGGGTTCCAAAATAATTTTGGCCTTGGCTTTCAGCCGACCAAATCAAGAGACACTTTGCACAGAAATCAAAACAAGAGAGCAAGAGTGCTTAGGTTTTTAGTAGTGAGAATAGGGGAGTTCGAGTCTTCCCTGAAGGGGGAGAGGAGAAAGGGTTTAAATAGCACTGAGTTTGAGCACACAAATAAGGTAATAAGTCAATCATACACTAGTAAGGAATGAAAATAGAAGTAGAATCAATTTAAGTCGGATTCAAATAATTAATAAAACATAATAGCATAAAATCAGGCAAGCACTACTTAAATTAGGGAAAATATTCAGAATGAATCAATCAGTGTTCAAGTACCAGATCAAATAAGGTAAGGAAATAATGAGAATAGGTAAATCAAACCAGATAAGGAAATATCAGTGCCATACAAGAAAGGAAAGACTGGGATCTCAGTAAAGATTTCGAAAGCCCTAATTTTTGGGGTAAATAAAATTAGTCAGCAATTAACACCGGAGTTAAGGACAGAAACATTAAGAGAGGTAATTAATTGAAACCTTAGAAAAATAGGCAGAAATACAAAGACATATATATGGAAATAATTAGGGTCAGAAGTAATAAAGGAACTACAGTAGATACATAGAGATGAAACAACAGATTTGGTTTTTCTGTAAAAATCAAAACCCTAATTTTAGGGTAAATAAAATCGGTTAGAAATAGTAGAGAAACTATAAAACACAGAGATGAAGATATCAAAACATTAAAGGAAAAAATACTAAAAATGAAAATCGTTTCGGATCTGGAAAGATCTAAACCCTAGTTTTAGGGTAAGTAAAAGATTCAACCAAGAATAGAAAGATTCGACGAGTAATAAGGTAAATAATAACATTAAAGCGAACCAAAAATGGACCATATTTGGTTTGAACCAAAGGTCCAAAACTCTCACTGAAAGATACGAAAAAATATTCGTACTCAGAGAGGTTAGGATGAATATAGACGGAAATAACCAAAATATAAGAGATTTTGAACTAGATCTGGTTCGAAGCTCTCGAGGTCAACTTGCCATTTGAGGCAAACCAGTAAAGTAACATAAAAAACGAGTAGCTCGTAAAGAGGTACGACTAGATATGGTAAGGAATCAAGAAATGATTCCATTTCTGGGTAGGAATCACAGGGGAATAGTGACGGTGGATTAGGGTTTGAGAGTGTAAAAGAAGAGACGAGAGGATTCAATGGCGGCAGGTGGGGGAAAATGAATTAGGGTTAGGGGTTTAGTGTAGTTAAAAGGGTGGAAGTAATTAGGAGCCGTTGATCTTTGAGATCAATGGCTGGGATTTTTCAAGGGCTTGGGTCGGGGTTTTAAAATGGGTATGGGTCTGGGTTGAGCAGGTTTTGGGTATTGGGCTGGTTAGTGTATTGGGCTGGGGTAATTGGGTTAGGCTAGGTCCGAATTTAATTAGAAAAAGGGCTAGATTTTAAATACCCAATTAAATTAATAAAATAATTAATAAGTAATAAAAATATCATTTATGCATGAAAATATTTTATAATAATTACTTAACATTAAAAAAATATAAAAAATCATTTTTTGTATAGATAATATAATTATGCATGTATATGGGCTATTATTGCAAAATGTGCAATTCTAGCCTTAAAAATGCAAATGCGACTATAAAAAATGCAATTAAAATATTTAAACACTATATGGGCATAAATGATGAATTTAGATGATTAAATCATCATAAAAATAATATGAGGGGTAATTATTGAATATTTGTATAATAAAAAATGTTGAAATAAATTGATTTAAAGCCTTTAAAATTATAGAAAAATTATAAAAATACTTATCCATGTTTGTATCTAATAATAATGCATGTGAACTATTTGAAAATATATATTTAAAATATATGAAGGAAAAATTGGGTATCAACCGCTGCCCTCTTTACCCGGGAAGGATGAAAGAGTTGTCGGGTGAAGAAATGATGACCGATTTTGGACGAATGGGTATTTTTGATAAATATAGGCCGATCCGTGGTCTCTAAGCTGCCTACATATCCCTGGTTTTACAGGAATCAGGCCATGTGTAGTTCTGGATCCAACGGTGAACGAAATCGATGGAATTGTTATAGGAATGGTCGTGTGTTTCAGAAAGGGTTCTTTTGGGAAGGATAACATCGGATGGTTTATGCGGAGTTGGAAATGTGAATCTGAAACGTAACACAGATATCTGAACGGTCATAGAGTAAAGGCGAGTAATTAATGGGAATCCATTACATTTGAAATAATGGGAGGGCGTAAATAGTATGAGCGGAAACCGGAGCGAAGGTTGCTCCCGTTTGAAGAATGGTTACTTCCTAGATCACCTGCAAAACTCAAAAAACACGACGCATGCAAGTATATTGCGAGAATTTAAACATGATGCAAATTTCCTTTGGACCATGAAGGTTGTCTTTGGACAGTGAGGATGACGTCCTTAGACGATGACGTCCCGGGCCATGAATCATAAGATAAGGGATTCGCAGGCCATGAAATGATGTTCTCGGGCAATGAGAATAGTGCCTCTGAACCATGACTCCTTTGAATAATGATGTGCAGTATTGAGAGATCCTCAGGCCATGACATGGTGTCTTCAGGCTATGAGGATGATGCCTTCGGACTATGACGCCTTTGGACAAGTTGGCTATACATCAGCCCATGAAGTGCAGAGACATGATGCCAAAGGTGATATCAAGACAAAGCTTAGTCTTGTTTGGGAGCAGAGCTTAGCCCCGAGAGAAGAGGATAATGCAAGGTGTAGAATAGAGCAAAATTTATGCAAAGGGAGACAATGCTTAGTCTCATTGTTGATACCCAATTTTTTTCCCCTGTATTTTAAATATGCAAAAACCTTCAAAATAATATATATATATATATATATATATATATATATANCAAAAAACACGACGCATGCAAGTATATTTCGAGAATTTAAACATGATGCAAATTCCCTTTGGACCATGAAGGTTGTCTTTGGACAGTGAGGAAGACGTCCTTAGACCATGACATCCCGGGCCATGAATCATAAGATAAGGGATTCGTAGGTCATGAAATGATGTTCTCGGGCCATGAGAATGGTGCCTCTGAACCATAATGCCTTTGAATAATGATGTGCAGTATTGAGAGATCCTCAGGCCAAGGCATGGTGTCTTCAGGCTATGAGGATGATGCCTTCAGACTATGACGCCTTCGGACAAGTTGGCTATACATCAGCCCATAAAGTGCAGAGACATGATACCGAAGGTGATAACAAGACAAAGCTTGGTCTTGTTTGGGGGCAGGCGTAGTCCCGACCGAGAAAAGAAAGTAATAGTCGACGTAGGTAGTAGTAGTAGACGACAACTTATTTAGTCGAACGGAAAGGGAACGAACTAAGTT
>NW_017672483.1:85184-99627 GCF_001879085.1 Nicotiana attenuata
TGTCTCCATCTGCATTTTTGCATTGCATAAGGCTACCATTCTGCCTTCCGAGACTAAACGATGTCTCCATCTGCATTTTTGCATTGCATAAGGCTACCATTCTGCCTTCCGAGACTAAACGCTGTCTCTATCTGCATTTTTGCATTGCATAAGGCTACCATTCTGCCTTCCGAGACTAAACGCTGTCTCCATCTACACTTGCATGGCTGAAAGATCGCCACTTTATTTACGCTTGCATGGCTGAAAGATCGCCGCTTTATTTACATTTGCATGGCTGAACGATTGCCACTTTATTTACGATTGCATGGCTGAAAGATCGCCACTCCATTTGCACTTGCATGGCTGAAAGTTCGCCACTTCATTTACACTTGCATGGTTGAAAGATCGCCGCTTTATTTACATTTGCATGGCTGAAAAATTGCCACCTATTGCATTGCATGGGCTGAAAGATCGCCAAATACTGCATTTCATGGGCTGAAAGATCGCCAAATTATCTGAGGGCGTCATTGTTCGGAGGCATCATTCTCATAGCCCGAGAACGCCATGTCATGGCCTGAAGATCCCATTAATTTTTTCCACATACCATTATTCAAAGGCATCATGGTTCGGAGGCATCATTCTCATAGCCCGAGAGTATCATTTAATGGCCTGCGAAATCCTTTATTATACACTTCATGGCCCAGGACATCATAGCTGAGGACGTCATCCTAACCGTCCAAAGACAACATTCATGGTCCGACGGGAACTTGCATCACGTTTAAATTTACGCACAATATATGCTTGTATTACTTATTTGCAGGTAAACTGGCGAGCAACGACTACCTCAGCAGGAGCGATCCCGCTCCAGTTCCCGCAGCCCTATTAGACCTTAACCGTTTAGCCCAACCTGAATATTGTGCCCGTTCTTGAAAGGCCTCCATCGGCATATTCCGCCGACGGATCCTGAACTACATATGGACTGATTCCTGTAAGACCAGGGATATGTAGGCAGCTCAGAAGCTAGGGCACGGCCTAAGTCTCTTCAAACCATTCCGCTTGGTCAAAATTGGCCATCATATCTTTACCCGACAACTCTTTCATCCTTCCCGGGTAAAGAGGGGCAGTTGTTGATACCCAATTTTTTCCTGTATTTTAAATATGCAAAATACCTTCAAAATAATCTATATATGCATATATAAGCATATCCCAAGGTTTCATTATTTTTCTTTAATTTTTCCAAGATTTTTAAATCAATTTACTGCCCTATTTTATCAAGAAAAACCCAATAATTGTCACCAAAATTACCATTTTTGGTGATTCATTTATTGGATTTCATATTTATACTAAAATATAGCCAAGATATTTTTCACACATTTTTACAAATTTATTTTAGTATTTTAAGGACAAAATTGCATAATTGCAATATTAGCCATTTCTAGGTTTAAACTCGTCTCATGTTTATATAATGGGATATTATATTTTTAAATTGATAACTATACATTATAAATCATTTTAGTGCTTTTAATTAGTTTTCAAAAATTTATTTACTTTTTTTTTATAAATTTGATGGGAAAAAGGGGCTATTTAACTTATAGCCAGATTTTGTCTCCTAATTTAGCCTAATTAAACCCAATACCCTGACCCAAATTAGACCAACCCAAGACCCAAGCCCAATCCTAAATCTACCCGACCCAACCCGGATTAAATCTTGACCGTTGATCAATTTTGATCAACGGTCTAGATCCGCCCTTACCAAATTAAACCAAACACTCATTCTAGCTTATTGATTTCTTTCTGCCTGTTCTATTATGAATCCCAAACCCCTGCCCCTATGTGTTTAAGCTATGGTTTAAGGCATGGCAATATGCAAGTTATTGTCCATGAATTGAACTTGATCCCCTGGGGATCCTAGCCTCTAACAGTATGTATTATGGCAGGCTTACAGGTGTGCTAGCACTCCCCATTGCTGGGCATGCCTAAAGTCTGCCTTTGACTAAGCGACTGGCTCTTTACAATCCCCTATTCCCCTGAATCCCCTTGTGTGTGCTTATCTGTAGTTGATTCCCTCTTCCTTTTCCCTTTTAGCACTCTATTCTGCACTTGCACACTTTCTTAGTCTTTAAGTTCTGCCCCCCTCTTGTGAGCCTTGCCTTGGGACCCTTTGAGTTCCCTCTGAACTTGGACACTTGAGGGCTGGCCCTTCCACACTGCACTTTGTCCCAATCTGATAATACATTTGGGTGTGAGCATTGCCAGGAGTCCCTTTGAGGCTCTTAGGGAACTTTGACACACTCAAATGGGAGAAAGGCTTTGGATCATGATCTCATGGAGTTGGTTTACCTCATATTTCATTGGTTGTACTTTTATTTATAATTTTTTTGATGTATTTTTTACTTTAATATGGGCTGTAATAATTTGTAATAAACTCTTGGGGATGGTAGTGAAAAGGGCGGGTAACTATGTATGCAAATAGGGTAGATACCATGCCTATAGGAATTTTGAATTCTGCATATGCACATAGAAATCATGCCTATAGGTCCTTCTAAATTCTGTATATCCATCATTCACGTAGATATCGTGTTCACAGGCTTTCAAATAATTTCTGCATTTAGAAATCATGCTCATAGGTTTCAAATAATTTCTGCACTTAGATATCATGTTCATAGGTTTTCAAATAACTTCTGCACTTAGAAATCATGTTCATAGGTTTTCAAACAATTTCTGCACTTAGATATCATGTTCATAGGTTTTAAAGCAATTCCTACACTTAGATACCATGTATAGGCCTTAAACAAAATTCAGCACCTAGATATCATGTTTATAAGTCTTAAAACAAGTTTCCTACATTTTATACCATGTTCAAAATCAACTACGCGTAGAAAGCATGTCTATAGGAACTCCTAATCGAATTTGAATCGCTTCATTCACATATGGAACTAAAATCAGTAACAACGGGTACTGTTAGCTGTAGAACTTATAATCTTCGTTAAAAACTGGCCTTTCTTTTAACAAAAATCAGACTCCTCTGTTAATCAGTCTGTGTCCAGTTTACTTTAAACCCTGTTATTTCGCTGCTTTCTGAATTCAATAGATACCATGCCTATAGGGTCCTTGTCCAACACATAGGCAAGCCTTAGGGTAAAGTTATAAATTAAATCAGTTCTGTTAATAAATACAGCCAGCTGGCAGGCCTGATTCGGGCTTCTTATCTGAATTGTGTAATAAATCAGTCTGCCTCAACCTTTAAGCTCTTGCATGTTCAGTACTTAATCAGACCTTAACTAGTATGTGTAAGTCAGGCTAATTACGTGTTTCTTTGTTCAAGAAGGTGTATCTAAGCCTCTGCCTGTTATGTGCTTTCCCCCAACTTGCTATACATATTTTGTATGTCGCCTTAGAATTTTTGCCTTTGAAACCACAAATGAGCCTAACATCACTTCCCTTTAGGATTAGTAGTCCTCATGCCTCCGGGACTGATAGGATTGGGACGGGTAGTAGCATGCAATAGGTAAACGAGATCATTCCGCGCTTTAATACCTCAACGGGGTGGGAAGGGTAGATATGGATATGAGGACCACGCGATAATGTCACGCGTAGCCCCTCCTTTTTTTTCTTTTCTTTACTGCTCTCCTTTACTATTGCTTTAAATTATGAAAATGTTGTATTTACTGCTTTCTTAACATGCAAATACATGACTACATGCCTTTAACTGCTGCATAATCATGATCAACATCATATTCCACTCGTGCCAAACAAAATCCTATAGCAACGCTTATAATGAGTGGTTGCGCTCTTCCAATATTATCACCCCCTAAATCTGGAAAAGGCGTATTTGCGGTAAAACCAGTCGATCAACGGTGTAGTCGACGGTTCCGTGCCTTTCCCCCTTGAGTTGTCCGCTCAAGGGTACCAGTCTAAAACCCCATAGAAACCTTACTCTGTTTTAACTGTGCATGGATCATGGTCAAACCTAGCCGAGTCAGTTATGTTGTCCACATAATGACTCTTTAAGATAGCCTTGTCCAAAGTCCACTGGGTTTCCCTAAAATCCAAACGGACATTATCACGTTCTGTGCATTTATTTGGAGAACTAAATGCTTTTATGCCAATTATTGATGTTAAATAGTCGAGTCCGGTGGGGGAAAGGGCCTAACCTTATTTTCTTGCAGATAATGAGGCACGAAATTCCCAGATTCGGCATGGTTACCAACATCCACCCAAAACTGCTAAATTGGTGGAAAGATCTTCATTCTAGTGACCAGACTCTCATCCGAAAATATCTAGGGAATCTACCCTCCCTCCTGGAAATCCAACCCAACAACAAGATCTTAGAAGCTGCTACTCTATTTTGGGATTGTGAAAAGTCCGTCTTCCGCTTTGGGGAAATTGAGATGACACTCTTGCTAGAAGAAATAGGAGGATTAGCCGGCTTGGTATGGGAGACTCCAGGTTTATTGATGCCTGAAAACCGCAAGGGCAGGGGTTTCCTCAAGATGATGGGTCTGAAGAAGAATCCAGAACTGACATCCCCTTTGACTAGTTGTACGAGAGGTACAGTCACAGCAAGTCCTACCGTACCTATCCTGATGAGTTTGCCATCACCTCATTAGGACATATCATCGAAGGGTCTTTGTATTCATGTTCTGTTTTCTGGGGTTGATTGTGTTTCCAATAAAGAAGGAAAGAATCCACACCCGACTAGCCATGGTTACTAAAACCTTAATGGAAGTAATTGGAGGGCAACCATTCAGGATTGTGCCCATGATCGTCGCAGAAATATACCGAGCCCTAGAGAAATGTCAATGGGGAGCTAGTCACTTCGAGGGTTGCAATTTACTACTTCAGCTATGGCTCATGGAGCATCTACAAAAGGGTGAATACCGACAAGAGATTCAACGAAGGAACTGGGACGATCATATCGCTTTCCATCACCCAAAGCGAATGAATTATATCCCTGATATGTTTGCTCAGCCAGAGGATGCCAAAGGATGGTTCGAGCTATTTGATAATCTGACCGAGGAGCAAGTACAGTGGATGTTCGAATGGTTTCCAACTGAAGAATTCATCGCCCGATCCCGAGACGCACCTTTTCTGATATTGATCGGTCTGAGAGGAACGTACCCTTACGTCCCTCTCCGTGTTAAGAGGCAAGCTGGTAGGAAGCAGCTTGTACCCAGGGTCGACAAGATGAGTCATTTCCAGGCTGACTTCCAGGCTGACGATAGTCCTTACAAGTGCCAAGCTCAGCATATGTGGCACTGCAAGATCGTCATGGGAAGGGATACCATCGAACCAGATAGATACCATGTCGGTTGTACTCCTTACTATTCCGGTTGGTTGGAGGATAATCACAATGGTCTAAGTCAACTTGGGTTTGTTCGGGGTCACAGTATCATAGATGAAAAGGCCGAGCTACATGTCAAATACAATCAACTACGCAAAAGAATCCGGGAGAGCGAAAGTGAGCACCGTGAGATACAAGAGGCCAATCAAAAGTTAATTGAGGAATGGAAGGACATGGCCGTCAATGCCAACAAGCGACTAGGATACCTGGAGCGAGGCATAGTGGAGCTGGAAAGAAGGTTTCTCAAAAGGGTCGAAGACTGCCGAAATGCTGAAGGAAACGAGGGTGGACATCTAGCCAGAGCCTACCTACTACTGGGACTGCGCGAGTTAAGGAAGTTGTTCGATGGAGCCAGGGATGCCGAATTTGGGGAAGGTCCTTCTGGGACCAAATAGATACTCCCTCTGTTCCAGTTTATGTGAACCTATTTCCTTTTTGGTCCGTTCCAAAAAGAATGAACCCTTTCTAAATTTGGTAACAATTTAGCTTAAAGTTACAATTCTACCCTTATTGAGAAGCTTTTATAACCACACAAATACTCTGGGCCCCCTTTCTGACTTGTTTAGGACTACAAATTCCAAAAGTCTTCATTTTTTCTTAAACTCCGTGCCCAGTCAAACAGGTTCACATAAATTGGAACGGAGGGAGTAGGAGTTTTCATTTTGCTTTATAAAATGTAATAAGGCCAATGGCCGCTAGTGACTTTTATTTCCCGTTATTTAGTGTCGATTCGGAATTCGCCTACTTTTTATCAATAAAATGAGGCATTTAGCATTGCAAGTTCTCCAAATCAACTTGTCGCTAGGCCTACCTCGGGCACAAAGAGGTCCCTAAATTAGGACACGCTTTACATTCTGCACTATGTGTTTAAATGTTGCAACATTTTTTTTTCATGATCCTTACTAACTTGTTACCTTTTGTTTTTGATTTTGTTTATTCCCCTCCCCCAAAGGTTAGTTCGAGCACTCTGGCAACATCATCCTATTCCACAAGATCCAAGGGCCCTCCACCCACTCCTCCTCTCAGTCCCGTCAAAAACAAGAACAAAGGAAAGATGGAAGATTTGAACAACTCCAGAAAGGAAAACTCAACTGAACGGGTAGAGGTCACTCACGGTCATGGTACTTTGGTCCCCAAGGAGAATGCCTCCCAACTGGAGCAAAAGCTGCTGAAATTTCAAGAAGAACTTGATCAAGTCCGGAATTTGGCAAATCTGTCATTTTCCCTCACTACTCCAGATATCAATTTTCCAAATGTTCAGAACCCTACACCTCCACAGAGTCTCCCGAAGCAACAGAACCACACCGCTCCTCCCACCACTGCAACACCTGCCATACTTCCAACAATACCCCGCTGCTCATCCCAGAACCACAAAACTCCACAAATGATCACTGCCACACCCACCATAATACCCCCATTCACGTGGAGACGGTGCTGCACTCCTTCCAGCCCATCTCAACCACACCCGAGTATGATGATAAGGACTTGCTCATCAGAAATCTGGCCGAAGAGCTTGAAAGGTTGACTAGCAGAATTCAGGGCGTTGAAGGGAGTAAGGGAATTGAGGGGCTAAACTACAAAGATCTTTACATACAGCCCGATGTCGAACTGCCCGAGGGGTACAAACATCCCAAGTTCGAGATGTTTGATGGTACAAGGGATCCGAGGGTCCACTTGAGAACATATTGTGGCAAGCTGGTCGGAGTAGGAAAAGACGAGAAAATCCGCATGAAGCTTTTCATGAGGATCCTGAAGGGAAATGCTTTATCTTGGTACATTAGCAAAGATCCAAAGAAGTGGCCGAACTGGGTAAGCATGGCGTCCGACTTTATGGACAGGTTCTGGTTCAACACGGAGAATGCGCCGGATGTGTTCTACGTTCAAAATCTAAAGAAGAAGCCCACAGAAACCTTCCGCGAGTATGCTACTCGTTGGAGGTCCGAAGCAGCTAAGGTTAGACCTGCCTTAGAAGAAGAACAGATGAACAAATTCTTCGTTCGGGCCCAAGACCCACAATATTATGAGAGGCTGATGATGATCGAGGGCCACAAATTTTCTGACATTATCAAGCTAGGGGAAAGAATCGAAGAGGGCATCAAAAGCGGTATGGTTACGAACTTCGAGGCCTTGCAAGCTACAAACAAGGCCTTACAATCAGGAGGTGTGTCCAAGAAAAGGGACGTAGGAGCCGTAATGGTTGCACAAAGAACCAAATCTCCCATCAAATACCAAACCTACCCAATGCCTCCACCCACATATCATCCCACTCCAAACTACCAAGCACCCTCACCCTCTTACCAAACTCCACCACCCACTTATCAATCATCTCCGCCACCCACATATCAGCCCACTTCGCCCAAATACTCCCAACCAGCACATGTTTACCAAGCCTACAACCCTCAACCATCCCACTACCAATCCCCTCCTCCAGGCCAAAACTTCCCCAGACCGCGACCAAATTTCGACCGAAGGCCCCCAAAACAGTATATGACTATTGCTGAACCTATCAACCAATTGTATGAAAGACTCAAAACTGCTGGTTACATCACCCCTATCCCTGCTGCCCCTGAGAACCCTTCTCAGTGGGTTAATCCAAATAAATCCTGTGCATACCATTCCGGCATGAAAGGACATACCATTGATGAATGCCGTTCTCTGAAAGATAAGATCCAGACTTTGATTGATAACAAGATTATTGTGGCAAAGGAACCTGCTCCAAATGTACGCAATAACCCTCTGCCAGACCACAAGGGTGGGGGCGTTAACATGATTGAAATAGAGGATGACTGGGATCCCGAGGGATCAATTGGTTTGATCGCAGAAGGTGACAACCCAAAGAAACCAATAGTCACCCTTAATCCGATCGTGGTCCAGATTCAGCCCTTTGGGGACGGCGAGGTAAATATGTCCATGCCACTTGAGTTTGAAACACCATCTGTTAGCTTCAAGGTTTCACGTATTAATTTTGATGATAACAAACCAAAATAACTATTAATCAAAGAGCATTTACTTGTGGTAATCTTATTCTTGTACAGGAAAGAAATTGCTGGTGAAGATCCAAACAAATAGGGAAAAGAGAATATCATGTGAAGAATTCATCAAGGAAGATTATTTTCAGAGATTTAATCTAGAAGGAATAATATTTGAAAGTGAAATTTCAAATATTGAATGGCTTACTACAATATCAGAAGAAAAATCTATGGAACTTATGGATGGAAAGCTCTTCAAAGGAAAGTTGCTAAAATCATGGAGAAGATCTATTATTTTATGGAAGGAAGATACTACATGGAAAAGATACTACAAGACCAAGGAAGAATATATTTTCTATGGAAAGAAAATATATTATGGATGTAGTACAATTTATATTATGGAAAGATATTATTTTCCAAGATCAAGAAAGGATTATTTTCAATATAATGGGAGAAGAATATATTTTCTATGGAAAGAAAATATATTATGGGTATAGTAAAATCTATCTTATGGAAAGAGATTATTTTTCAAGACCTACTAAAAGAACCTTGTGAATTATGGAAGAATGCTCCCTAAAGTTTTGGACAAGATCTACTACGTATGGAATATTCTTACTACAATATTATAGTAAGAAATTATATCTCCAAGATCAAAGGCAGAGAATCACCAAGCTCTTTCAAGGAAGGAAGATTCAATATATACTGGTGGATTTATTGACAACACTTCAAATGGGAAGATCTCATTTTATGGATACACAATAATATTGGCTACTTCACAAGGAAAGAAATCAAATGAGCTTAAGGCATTGAGTCCAGAATATCAGCAAATTGGTAATATATTTGAGTCCATCAACAAGACACTTCATCAGGAAGTTACGTTGGTATCTACTCAATCAAAGGAGAAAATATTCTGATTGAATAAATCAAGGGATCAGCAAGATCAAGCCCAACGTCAGAAGCCATTGAAGTCTATAAAAAGGAGAGCCTAGGAAAGAAGAAGATACACACCCTTCTATACAAATTGTCTATCCAACTACAAGTTCTTTATTCTACTCTTAACAAGCATTGTAATTCACTTTAGTAGATTTACTATGTACACAAAAGAGAGAAGAGAGAGATAGAAAAATTGGAAAGGCAGTGTGTTCGGAGAGGTTGTGTCATTGTTCGTTTCTTTGGTGAGCGAGTGAAAACCAAAGGGTTGTTGTTGGTGAGCGAGTGAAAACCAACCCTGTAAACGTTGGTGGTGAACGTTGAAAATCACACAAGTTGTACTCAACACAAATTACAAAGAGCTGAAGAGATAACATCCTTGCAACCCAAGGAGACTGGATTAGGATACCACATTGGTTCCGAACCAGTATAAAATTCCTGGTGTCATTTACTTTATCGCTCTTATGTTATATTCTGTTCCTTTACTGTTTTATTGTGATTAACACTTGTTTAAATCAAAAGGACTAACAGTTCTATGCAGGATGTCTCCGCATAAGTCGACTAGGTATGAAGAGTAGTCGACTAGAAATTTAAAAAGGCTACAATTCACCCCCCCCCTTGTACTTTCAATTGGTATCAGAGCAGGTCTCACATCTTTATATTTTTGCTTAACAGCAAGTGAGAAAAGATCCATGGCAGGTCATCAAATTATTGGAACCGTACTTCAAGAGGGATACTCAACAAGAAGGCCACCGTACTTCAATAGTCAATACTATAGCCATTGGAAAGAAAGAATGAGGGTTTATGTTCAATCAATAGATTATCGAGCCTGGTTAGCTATTCAGAATGGACCTAGACCTATTCCGAACAACAATGATGGAAAGAAGCTTGTAAAATGGGAATCCATATTTGACTACACAAAAGAACAGTTAGATATTATGCAAACAAATGCTAGAGCAATCAACATGCTCTATTGTGCAATTATGAAGATGAATATAAGAGAATATCCACCTGTGAGACTGCTAAAGATATATNCACATAGACAGCATGCTTATAGGTCATTTATTTCTGCATCTCTGCATATAGAAATCCTGTCTCTAAGTCCCTGCATTTCTGCATATAGAAATCATGATCATAGGTTTCTTTTCTGCACTTCTGCATATACCTGTCATTAGGCAAACAATCATACGTCTAATAATAATCAACTTCATTCTAGATACCATGCCTATAGGACTCTTGCATCTATGTAATCGTCTAAAACCAATAACGCTTAGATAACTTGCCTATAGGAATAATCAATCGAATCAGCCTCGTCTATTTTATCTATACGTTTAAAACCAGTCATAAGTTCGTTTAAAATCTGCAGATCTTTTGTCTATAAAACCAGTGATCCTTTCTTTAAGATCAGTACGCTCTGCTAGATATCATGCCTATAGGTCTCACTTAGGCAAACCATTAGGTTTTAATTAACTGTGTCAGCTCTGATAACTACAACCAGACAAGGCTAATTCGGACTCCTCATCTGAGAAATACGTGATAAATCAACCTGTCCTAACGCTTTTAAATTTAGTTCAGACCATAACCAGTATTTGAAGTCATGCTATATATTTGCCTTTAAGTGAGGAGGCCTGTTTGAGCCTTAACTGCTGTTTGCTTCTCCCCTGTTTGATTATGTGTTTTTGTTTGTCGTCTAGACTTTTATCCTTTTAAAACTTCTGAAAAGCCCCAACTCCCTCCCCTTTAGGATTAGTAGTCTCAATGCCTCCGGGATTGATAGGATCGGGACGGGTAATAGCATGCAATAAGCAACGATACTATTCCACGCTTTAATACCTCAATGGGGTGGGAAGGGTAGACATGGATATGATGAGCACGCGATAACACCACGCGTATAATTGGTTACCGGGTGTTGCGTGGATGATCCATGTTATTTATAAACCTAGGACCCCCCCTCCCTCCTTATGTACTTTCGTTATTGTTTTCTTTATACTGTCAGTTTCCAGCTCTTTAAACCTTGTATTTCGCTTCATATCATTTAAAACCTCTTTGAATTTCCAGCACTGTTTTCTTTTAAAACTTCCGCCCATTTCACTTCTTTTGTTTGATTGTTTGCACTCGTTATTTGATCCTTATTTTCTGCAGTTATACATTCTTTTAAACAACTATGAAACCACCTATTTCCTGACTTCAACATGTTTATTTAACCTTTATACATTCCTACTTGTAATCGTTATGTGGAAGTTGTCTTGTATGTTTACTTGTTTTAAAGTCACAATTGTAACATGGCCGGGAACCACACTAGTGGATCTTGCGGGGTGCCTTACACCTTCCCTAAATCTCAAACCCAAATTCCCAAAAGGAATAGAGTTGCCTAAGTGAGACCTATAGGCAACTCTATTCCTATACCCTTTTGTAGATGCTCCATGAACCACACTAATGCAATAATCATTAGGTGGCAACTCTTCTAAATCTCAAACCCAAATTCCCAAAAGGAATAGAGTTGTCCGCCCAAATGTCGTAAACCCGATTTCGCCTTTAGAAAAAGGGGGCATCGACAGCATGGCGACTCCGCTGGGGATTTCTTTAAGGCTTTTACCATTTCATGCTATTTGTGACTTTATGTTTCTTTACATGTCTTTACTTGTTTAAATGCCTTTAAGTATTTATTCTTTCTTCTACTACGAAACTAACTTGGCTCTTTGTTTATTTTCTTAATGCTTCCCTTTATCGCTTTCCTTTAATACTGTTGTAAATTATGAGAAACTACTGTAATTATTACTCTATGAACGTGCAAATACATGACAATTTGTTTAATTATTGTAACTGCATATTCAACATCATATTCCACTCGTGCCAAACAAAATACCATAGCAATGCTTATAATGAGTGGTTGCGCCCTTCCGATATTATCAACCCCTAAATCCGGCAAAGGCGTATTTGCGGTAAAACCAGTCGATCAACGGGTGTAGTCGACGGTTCCGTGTCTTTCCCTCTTGAGTTGTCCGCTCAAGGGTACCAGTCTAATACTCCATAGAAACCCTACTCTGTTTAATTGTGCATGCATCATTGTCAAACCTAGCCGAGTCAGTTTGTTGTCCGCATAATGACTCTTTAAGATAGCCTTATCCAAAGTCCACTGGGTTTCCTTGAAACCCAAACGGACACTACCACGTTCTGTGCATTCATTTGGTGAACTAAATGCTCCTTATGCTAATTGTTGATATTAAATAGTCGAGTCTGATGGGGGTAAGAGTCTAACACTTTTGTCTTGTAGAAATGAGGCACGAGGTCCCCAGATTCGGCATGGTCACCAACATTCACCCCAAATTGTTAAGATGGTGGGAAGATCTTCATTCCATTGATCAAGCTCTTGTCCGAAAATATCTAGGAAACCTACCTTCTCACCTAGAAATTCAACCCGACAACAATATCATTGAAGTTGCTACTCTCTTTTGGGATTGTGAGAGGTCCGTCTTCCGCTTCGGGGATATTAAAATGACGCCTTTGCTAGAAGAAATAGGAGGATTAGCCGGCTTAGTATGGGAGACTCCAGGTTTATTGATGCCTGAGAACCGCAAAGGTAGGGGTTTCCTCAAAATGATGGGTCTAAAGAAGAATCCAGAATTGACATGCCTCAAAGAATCTTATATCCCTTTTGATTATTTGTACGAGAGGTACGGTCACAACAAATCTTACCGTACCTATCCTGATGAGTTTTCCATTACCTCATTGGGACATATCCATCGAAGGGTCTTTGTATTCATGTTCGGGGTTGATTGTGTTTCCAATAAAGAAGGCAAGAATCCACACCCGACTAGCCATGGTTACTAAAACCTTAATGGAAGGAATTGGAGGGCAACCATTCAGCATTGTGCCCATGATCGTCACAGAAATATACCGAGCCCTAGAGAAATGTCAACGGGGAGCTACTCACTTCGAGGGTTGCAATTTACTACTTCAGCTGTGGCTCATAGAGCATCTACAAAAGGGTGAATACCGACAAGAGATTCAACGAAGGGACTGGGACGATGATATCGCTTTCCATCACCCAAAGCGAATGAATTATATCCCTGATATGTTTGCTCAGCCAGAGGATGACAACGGATGGTTCGAGTTATTTGATAATCTGACCGAGGAGCAAGTACAATGGATGTTCGAATGGTTTCCAACTGAAGAATTCATCGCCCGACCCCGAGACACACCTTTTCTAATACTAATCGGTCTGAGAGGAACGTACCCTTACGTCCCTCTACGAGTTATGAGGCAAGCTGGTAGGAAGCAGGTTGTACCCAGGGTCGACAAGATGAGTCATTTTCGGGCTGACTTCCAGGCTGACGATAGTCCTTACAAGTGCCAAGCTCAGCATATGTGGCACTGCAAGATCGTCATGGGAATGGATACCATTAAACCAGATCAATACCACGCCGGTTGTACTCCCTACTATTCCGATTGGTTGGAGGATAATCATGATGGTCTGGGTGAACCTGGGTTCGTTCGAGGTCACAGGATCATAGATGAAAAGGCCGAGGCACAGGTTAAATACAATCAGCTACGCAAAAGAATCCAGGAATGCGAAAGTGAGCACCGTGAAATACAAGAAGCCAATCAAAAGTTAATTGAGGAATGGAAGGACATGGCCATCAATACCAACAAGCGACTGGGATACTTGGAGCGAGGCATAGTGGAACTGGAAAGAAGGTTTCTCAAAAGGGTCGAAGACTGTCAGAATGCTGAGGGAAACTAAAGAGGACATCTGGCCAGAGCCTACCTATTGCTGGGACTTCGCGAGCTGGGGAAGTTATTTTACGAAGCCAGCGATGCCGAGTCTGGGGAGGGTCCTTCAGGGACCAAGTAGATACGACCTTATCTTTTCGCTATTTAAAATGTTAGTTCGAGCACTCTGGCAACATCATCCTATTCCACAAGATCCAAGGGCCCTCCACCCACTCCTCCTCTCACTCCTGTCAAAAACAAGAACAAAGGAAAGATGGAAGATTTGAACAACTCCAGAAAGGAAAACGCAACTGAACGGGTAGAGGTCACTCACGGTCATGGTACTTTGGTCCCCAAGGAGAACGCCTCCCAACTGGAGCAAAAGTTGCTGAGATTTCAAGAAGAACTTGATCAAGTCCGGAATTTGGCAAATCTGTCATTTTCCCTCACTACTCCAGAAACCGTGTGTTGATTGTCCTGTAAATATAAGTTGTCTCTCCATATGTAA
>NW_017672483.1:99647-103823 GCF_001879085.1 Nicotiana attenuata
CCAATGGCCGCTAGTGACGTTTTATTTCCCGTTATTTAGTGTCGATTCGGAATTCGCCTACTTTTATCAATAAAATGAGGCATTTAGCATTGCAAGTTCTCCAAATCAACTTGTCGCTAGGCCTACCTCGGGCACAAAGAGGTCCCTAAATTAGGACACGCTTTACATTCTGCACTATGTGTTTAAATGTTGCTAACATTTTTTTTTCATGATCCTTACTAACTTGTTACCTTTGTTTTTGATTTTGGTTATTCCCCTCCCCCAAAGGTTAGTTCGAGCACTCTGGCAACATCATCCTATTCCACAAGATCCAAGGGCCCTCCACCCACTCCTCCTCTCAGTCCCGTCAAAAACAAGAACAAAGGAAAGATGGAAGATTTGAACAACTCCAGAAAGGAAAACTCAACTGAACGGGTAGAGGTCACTCACGGTCATGGTACTTTGGTCCCCAAGGAGAATGCCTCCTAACTGGAGCAAAAGCTGCTGAAATTTCAAGAAGAACTTGATCAAGTCCGGAATTTGACAAATCTGTCATTTTTCCTCACTACTCCAGATATCAATTTTCGAAATGCTCAGAACCCACACCTCCACAGAGTCTCCCGAAGCAACAGAACCACACCGCTCCTCCCACCACTGCAACACCTGCCATACTTCAAACAATACCCCGCTGCTCATCCCAGAACCACAAAAAACCACAAATGATCACTGCTACACCCACCATAATACCCCCATCTACGTGGAGACGGTGCCGCACTCCACCCAGCCCATCTCAAGCACACTCGATGATAAGGACTTGCTCATCAGAAATATGGCCGAAGAGCTTAAAAGGATGACTAGCAGAATTCAGGGCGTTAAAGGGAGTAAGGGAATTGAGGGGCTAAACTACGAAGATCTTTGCATACAGCTCGATGCCGAACTGCCTGAGGGGTACAAACCTCCCAAGTTCGAGATGTTTGATGGTACAGGGGATCCGAGGGTCCACTTGAGAACATACTGTGACAAGCTGGTCGGAGTAGTAAAAGACGAGAAAATCCGCATGAAGCTTTTCATGAGGAGCCTGAAGGGAGATGCTTTATCTTGGTACATTGGCCAAGATCCAAAGAAGTGGTCGAATTGGGTAAGCCTGGCGTCCGACTTTATGGACAGGTTCAGGTTCAACACGGAGAATGCACCGGATGTGTTCTACATTCAAAATCTAAAGAAGAAGCCCACAGAAACCTTTCGCGAGTATGCTACTCGTTGGAGGTCAGAAGCAGCTAAGGTTAGACCTGCCTTAGAAGAAGAACAGATGAACAAATTCTTCGTTCGGGCCCAAGACCCACAATATTATGAGAGGCTGATGATGATCGAGGGCCACAAATTTTTTGACATTATCAAGCTGGGGGAAAGGATCGAAGAGGGCATCAAAAGCTGTACGGTTACGAACTTCGAGGCCTTGCAAGCAACAAACAAGGCCTTACAGTCAGGAGGTGTGTCCAACAAAAGGGACGTCGGAGCCGTAATGGTTGCACAAAGAACCAAATCTCCCATCAAATACCAAACCTACCCAATGCCTACACGCACATATCTGCCCACTCCAAACTACCAAGCACCCTCACCCTCTTACCAAGCTCCACCACCCACTTATCAATCATCTCCACCACCCACATATCAGCCTACTTCACCCAAATATTCCCAACCCGCACATGTTTTCCATGCCTACAATACTCAACCAACCCACTATTAATCCCCACCTGCACGCCAAAACTTCCCTAGACCTTGACCAAAATTTGACCAAAGGCCTCCGAAATAATATACAGCAATTGCTGAACCTATCGACCAATTGTACGAAAGACTTAAAACTGCTGGTTATGTCACCCCTATCCCTGCTGTAACCCCTGAGAACCCTTCTCAGTGGGTTAATCCAAATAAATCCTGTGCATACCATTCCGGCATGAAAGGACACACCATTGACGAATGCCGTTCTCTGAAAGATAAAATCCAGACTCTAAGTGACAAGAAGATTATTGTGGCAAAGGAACCTGCTCCAAATGTCCGCAATAACCCTCTGCTAGACCACAAGGGTGGAGGCGTTCACGTGATTGAAATAGAGGATGATTGGGATCCTGAGGGATCGATTGGTTTGATTGCGGAAGGTGACAACCAAAAGAAACCAATAATCACCCTTAATCCAATCGTGGTCCAGATTCAGCCCTCTAGGGACGCCGAGGTAAATATGTCCATGCCACTTCAGTTCGAGGCGCCACCATCTACAAAGACGCCAGCACCAATTTAGGTTAATTTGTGTCTCCAGCAAAGGCACCCACACCATTCGAAGTTGCTGTTTTACCGCCCAAGGTGCAGGCTCCGTTCAGAGTGAAGATAGCCACGCCGATTCCAGTGGCAATGTCAGCCATAACACCGTTCCATACAAAGTCTATACCATGGGACTACACAGCCGAGGCAAGAAGGAAAGGCAAGGTTACGTTCGGAGAAGCTATTGCAGCACAGGGTATGACAAGAACTGGCAGAGTTTATACCTCGGAACATCTGGCTGAGTCAAGCAAGCAGGCTTCTATCCGGCCAACCATCACCGAGGCCGGGCTGGATGATCTCTGGAGAAAGATACAGGCCAAGGAATACTCGGTCATTGATCAGCTAAACAAAACACCGACGCAAATTTCTATCCTTGCTTTGCTACAAAATTCTGATGCACACAAGAATGCCTTGTTAAGGGTACTGAGTGAAGCATATGTGCCAAGCAACATCACCGGCGGAGAGATGGCTAACATGGTAGGATAGGTATTGGAAAGTCACAAGATCACTTTTTATGAAGATGAGCTGCCACCAGAAGGGTTGGGTCATAACAAGGCATTGCACATCACCGTGCAGTGCGAAGATTATTTTGTCACCAGAGTCCTGATTGATGGGGGATCTAGCCTCAACATTTGTCCGTTGGTAACACTCAGGACATTGGGNGTGCCGCTCCCTGAAGGACAAGATCCAGGCTTTAATTGATAACAAGATTATCGTGGCAAAGGAGCCTGCTCCGAACGTCCGCAGCAACCCTCTACCAGACCACAAGGATGGAAGTGTTCATATGATTGAAATAGAAGATGATTGGGATCCCAAAGGATCAATCGGTTTGATCACGGAAGGTGACGATCCAAAGAAACCAATAGTCACTCTTAACCCGATTGTAGTCCAAATTCAGCCTTCTGAAGATGCTGAGGTGAACATGTCCATACCGCTTGAGTTTGAAGCACCAGCCTCCGCAAAGACGCCAACACCAATCGAGGTTGAGTTTGGGTCCCCAAAGGCGCCTGAGCCCTTTGAAGTTGCTGTATTACCTTCCAAGGCAAGGGTGCCTATTCTAGTAGCAATGACAGCCGTGACACCGTTCCACACAAAAGCTATATCGTGGGACTACATAGCCGAGGCAAGAAGGAAAGGAAAAGCCAAGTTCGGAGAAACAGTTGCAGCGCAGGGTATGACAAGAACTGGCAGGGTTTATACCCCAGAACACTTAGCTGAGTCGAGTAAACGGACCTCTGGCCGACAGCCATCATTGAAACTGGACCCGGTGATCTCTGGAGAAAGATACAAGCCAAGGAATACTCGGTCACTGACCAGCTGAACAAAACACCGGCACAAATTTCTATCTTGGCTTTATTACAAAGTTCTGATGCACAGAAGAATGCTTTGTTGAAGGTATTGAGTGAGGCGTATGTACCAAGAAACATCACTGGAGGAGAAATGGCAAACATGGTGGGCCAAGTATTGGGGAAATTAGCCTACGTTTGCAAATGGGGCCCACTTGGTTCGATGTTGATTTTCAAGTGATAGACGTGCCGGCGTCTTACGATCTGCTGTTGGGACGACCATGGATTCATGCTGCCGGGGCCGTGGCATCAACAGTACATCAGGCAGTGAAATTTAAATGGAATCACCAGGAGGTGATCATTCATGGTGACGGTAGCAACCCCATATATAGCCGCCAGACCATTCCAGCAATTGGAGGAAGAAGAAGATTAGGTGGGGAAACTTACCACCACATCGAGCGGGTCAACGCAATCGACAAAGACAAATGGTGGAACAACAAAATTGAAAGCATACTGAATTGGAGCGGATATGAACCTGGCAAAGGACTTGGCAAAAACCTCCAAGGAATCGCTAAGCCTATCAAGCTCAAGAAGC
>NW_017672483.1:103837-125493 GCF_001879085.1 Nicotiana attenuata
TATATATATATATATATTTATATATATATATATATATATATATATATATATATATATATATATATATATATATATGGAGATGGATTTCTCCACAGGGTTGGATTGCCCTTATTCCTCGATACAGAGTGACTTACAGTCAATGTTGTATATGTTCCGGGATGGACTTCCCTGGGCCGGATGGCCATATTCAGTATCGGGTGGTTGAGCACTTGAGAGTGGGAGTACATTGTGCATTTCATACAGTCAATGCATTGGCATGTAGAGGTAGCTGAGTTATATATATCCTAAACTGTTCAGATCTGTATTTACCTTACCGCTTTGAGCTGTCTATTTAACTAAAAGCACGCCTACATTTCTGTACATTGATTCTATTATATCTGTTGAGGTTGAGTTTGTCACTACCTTTCAGTCCATAGTTTGGACTCGTTACTTACTGAGTTGGTGTACTCACGTTACCCCTTGCACCTTGTGTGCAGATCTAGGCACTTTTGGTCCTAGTGGCAGTCGCTGATCGAGGCTGAAGGCTTAGGAGACTATTGAGGTATCTGCATGGTGTCCGCATGCCTTGACTCTCCTTCTTCATCTCTAAAGGTATTTCAGTTTGTTTTCTTTAAACATTGTAATAGACTATGCTCTCCTCTATATGCTGATGAACTCAGTGAAACCCCGGTTTTGGGCAGTTGTATCAAATTCGGATTTTATTTTGTTTTCCAAAATGTTCCTTAATGAATTTCCGCTTCCGTGTTTATTTTTTAAAAAGAATACTATTATGGTGTTGGATTATTGAGGTGAGGCTGGCCTAGTTCCACGATAGGCGCCATCACGACGGGTCGGGTTTTGGGTCATGACAAGTTGGTATCATAGCCTAGGTTACATAGGTCTCACGAGTCATGAGCGGGTTTAGTAGAGTCTTGCGGATCAGTACGGAGACATTTATACTTATCTTCGAGAGGCTACCGAACCCTTAGGAAACATCATATTCTTGAATTTTTGTCGTGCGAATTTGTTGATTCTGGTTACTAAACTTGTGTTATTCTATTCTCTCACAGATGGTGAGGACACGTGCTACCGGTCAGGACGGACAGCCACCAGTAACACCAGTTGGGGCCGCGAGAGGCCGAGGTCGCGGTAGAGGCCGTGGCAGGGGCAAGGGTGCAGCTCGCTCAGCAGCTAGGGCGGCACCTACAGACCCACCAGTTACCCCAGTCCAGGATTAGGTCCCGGTTGTAGATGCACCAGCGGGACCTGCTCAGGCACCAGCCGTTCCTATTGTTATCCCAGGCCTTCTAGAGGCCCTAGCTCTAATTTTGACCGTGCGCACCAGCCTTGCTCAGGCGGTCTCTGTTCCGGCCGCAGCAGCTACTTCTCAGGCCGGGAAAGATGCTCAGGCTCCCGCCGCCTGCACACCTGAGTAGGTGGTGCAGGGACTTCAGACACTGGGGACACCACCAGCAATTTCTAGAGAGCCATACAGTTTGAGTTGGGGACCCGTGTAGAGCTCAGCACTGCGTTTCACGCACAGACCGACGGGCAGTCAGAGCGGATAGTTCAGATATTCGAGGACATGCTAAGAGCATGTGTGATTGACATTGGGGAATAGTGGGATCAGTTCTTGCGTTTGGTCGAGTTTTCTTACAACAACAGTTATCAGTCCAGCATCGAGATGGTTCCATTCGAGGCCTTATATGGTCCACGATGTCGTTATCCCATCGGGTGGTTTGAGCCCGGTGAGGCTAAGTTATATGGTACTGATTTGGTGAAGGATTCCATGGAAAAGGTAAAGTTAATTCAGGAGCGACTTCGCACAGCACAGTCCAGACATAAGAGTTACGCGGATCAGAAGGCACGTGATGTATCATTTATGGTAGGCGAGAAGGTTCTCTTGAAAGTCTCGCTGATGAAGGGTATTATGAGATTCGGGAAGAAATGCAAGCCGAGCCCAAGGTTTATAGGCCCATTTGAGGTGTTGAGGCGGATTGGGTAGGTTGCTTATGAGATTGCTTTACCTCCCAGCCTATCAGGGGTTCATCCGATTTTTCACGTGTCTATGCTCCGGAGGTATCACGCCGACTTGTCACATGTGTTAGACTTCAGCACTATCCATCTATATGAGAGCTTGGGTTATGAGGAGGAGCTAGCTGCCATGGTTGCTAGACAGGATTGCCAGTTGAGGTCCAAGAGGATTTCCGCAGTAAAGGTTCAGTGTAGGGGCCAACCAGTCGAGGAGGCGACCTGGGAGTCCGAGGAGGACATGCGGAGCAGGTATCCACACTTATTCAGCACTTCAGGTATGAATCTAAACCCGTTCGAGGACGAACATTTATTTAAGAGGTGGAGAATGTAACGACTCGACCGGTCGTTTTGCCTTCTAGAACTTCGTTCCCCTAAATAAGAATTCTCGTACTTGTTTTTACTGATTTATAACTTGCGGGGAGGGTTAGTTCGGGAGTTGGAAGAGTTCGGGTTGAAATGGGAACACTTGGTTCCTTAAGGTTAGCTTAATAGGACAAGTTTGACTTCGGTCAACATTTTGAGTAAACGACCTCGGAACCGGGATATGATGGTTCCAATAGGTTTGTATGATAATTTCGGACTTGGGTGTATGTTCGGATCGGGTTTCAGATGACCCAGGGGCGTTTCAGCGCCTAATAGTGAAAGGTGGCATTTTGAGTAAATTCCATAAGTTTGGGTTGAAATGGATTTTTACATTCTAGGCATCCATTTGGGATTCCAAGTCTGGGAAAAAATGGCTCCGTTTGGTGATTCTGGGCTTAGGAGCGCGTCCGGAAGTGGATTCAGAGGTCCATAGGTCGTTTCAGAGTCATTTGGCGAAAGTTAGAAACTTGAAGTTTTTGGAAAGTTTGGCCGAGGGTGGACTTTTTGATATCGGGTTTGGATTTCAGTTTCGGAAGTTGGATTAGTTCCGTAATGTCATTTAAGACTTTCACGCAAAGTTTGGCGTCATTCCAAGTTGATTTGATAGGAATCGAACGCGCGGAAGTGTTTTAGAAGTTTTTGGAGTTCATGCGTAAATTCATGCGTTTTGGCATCCAATTAGTGGTTTTTGATGTAATTTCGGTGTTCCGATCGCGCGAGAAAGTTTGTATGATGTTGCTAGACTTGTTTTGGTGATTGGTGTGGAGCCCCGAGGGCCCCGATGAGTTTTGAACATTCGAAAGGGATGAAACACACACCAGATTTCTGGTGTTTCTTGGCATCAGTTGCAGGTCTCACAAATGCGAACCTCACATTTGCGAGAAGAGCTTCACAGTTGCGAAGAAGCTCGACTGGGTCATTGTTCGCATTTGCAATAGCTGAGTCGCATTTGCGACCTCAGCAGTGATCGCATTTGTGACCCCTGCGTCACATTTGCAACCTGGGCAGCTGAAGCCAGGCTTCGCATTTGCGAACCTGGTGTCACAAATGTGACATTAGAGGCCTGTGCCCAGCTCTTTTAATGCGGGACTTAGGCCATTTATTTCATTTCACTTCATCTCTTGGACGATTTGTGGAGCTTTTGGAAGAGGGTTTTCACCTAGCACTTTGAGGTAAGTAATTTCTACACAACATGAGTTAAATACATAGATTATGGGTAGATTAACATGTAAAAATTAGTGAAAATCAAGAGTTTAGATGGAAACCTAGGTTTTTGATAAAAATGAGATTTGACCACGAAATTGGTTATGAAACTTAGTAAAAATTATATATTTATGTTCCTAAGGCTATGGGTAACAACTTTCTTCGAAAATTTTCGGAATCCGGGCACGTGGGTTGGGGGTGAATTTTAGGAATCTTGCAATTTGGGTTGGGTAATCACTTTAATAGTGGAGATATGAACTTTTGAGAATAAATTGATTAGTTTATGCAATGTTTGACGAGTTTAGAGTCATTTAACATCGAATTAGGTGGTTTGAGCGCATTCTTTAATTGGGAAGTAGGGCTTGAGACGAGGTAAGTCTCCTGTAACGACCCGACCAGTCATTTTGAGCATTTGCACTTCGCTCGCCAGTTCTCAGGCATGACTAGCCCCGTATGATGTATTACCACTTATGTAAATCATCGGTTTTGGTTTTCAGGTAAATCGGAATAGATATGGAAGGATGATTATCATCTTGAAGCTTTAAATTTGAAAGGTTTAACTCAGTCTTGACTTTTTAGTATTTGATCTCGGATTTGGATTTTTATGATTTGGTTAGCTTCGTTAGGTGATTGGGGGCTTAGGAGCGTGATCGGAATGTATTTTGGAGGTCCATGGTAGAGTTAGGCTTGAATTGGAATGGAATTTTGGTGTTTTCCGGTTGGTAGTGGTAATTTTGATATCGGGGTCGGAATGGGATTCCGGAAATTGGAGTAGGTCCGTTGTGTCAATTGTGACGTGTGTGCACAATTTCAGGTCATTGGGATGACGTTTGATAGACTTTTGATCGTTTGCGGAATTCGGAAGTTTTGGAATCCTTAGGCTTAAATCCGAGGGTGATTTAGTGTTTCGGCATTGTTTTGAGTGTCCCGAGGGTTGGTATAAGTTTGAATAGTGGTATATGACTTGTTCGTATTTTTGGTTGAGGTCCCGGGGGCCTCGGGATGAATTCGGAAGGTTGTCGGAATGTTTGGAATTGGAGTTGAGCAGCTTCAGCTGCTGTTTCTGTCATAACCACACCTGCAGATTGGGAACCGTATGTGCGAGCCGCAGAAGCGGAAGGTAGACCGCAGAAGCGGCAAGGATCGCAGGAGCGAGGTCTGGACTGCATCCGCGAGCCCGCAGGAGCGAGACCTGGGTCGCAGGTGCGGCGTCTGAGGGTTTTAATGAAAAACCGTTGATGCGGTTAAGTTGACCGCAGGTGCGTTAATTTGTCCGCATATGCGGAAATGCCTGGGCAGAAAGTATAAAAGGCCATTTTCGCGATTTTCAGCTTATTTCCTCCATTTTTGAGACAGGTTTAGAACTTTTTGAGAGGATTTGAAAAGGGATTCAAGGGGTAACGCTTGGAGGTAAGATTTTTGAACTCAATAGTCGATTCTATGGTGAATTTTGAGTGATTAGGCATGAAATTATTGGAAACTAAGGGTTAAAATTGAGAATTTGGGGCTTGAAATTGAAAAGTTTTCATTGGAGATTTGAGGGGCCATTTGAGGTCCGATTTTGATGCTCTTGGTATGTATAGACTCGTGGGAGGATAAGGATTCTAGTGTTGTAATTTTTATTAAATTCCGAGAAGTGCTCCCGGGGGTCGGGTTTTGCCAATTTTGGGATTTTCAATCTAATTTGAATATTTTCGCGTGGGCCTTGTTCCTTTGGACTATTTTGGTGTTATGATTCTGATTTTGGTTAGATTCGGGGCGATTTGAGGCCAATCTGAGAGGGAAAGGCATCGCGGGCTAGAGTTTGGACCAGTTTGAGGTAAGTAATGATTCTAAATGTTGTCCTGAGGGTATGAAACCCCAGATTTCACATCGTTGTGCTACTTTGAGGTGATGCACACGCTAGATGTCGAGCGTGGGGTCGTACACTATTGGGGATTGTGACTTGGTCCATCCCGTACGACTATTAAGTCGCGTATTTAATTGGAAACTGTTTGATATTATTATATTTTGGAAAGTATTACTATGTTTGGGGCTGAATGTCGTGTTTGGGCCTTGTGCCGGCTGTTTGGATCCTTAGGGGCTTTTTACTACTATTTCCTCACTATTTTTGGCAATATTTACACTCAGTCATGCTATGCTTTCATTGATTTCATAACTCGGTTTTTATTTACTCCTTTCGATTTTATAAATGATATTTTGAGCCGAGTACCTGTTTTACTGTTAGCCCGAGGGGCTTGAGTGAGTTCTGACTAAGTGAGGCCGAGGGTCTGTGTTGTGAGGATAACATGGGATCGGGCTGCACGTCGCAGCAGGTTGTACTGATTTGTGATTATGAGAGGCCGAGAGCCTGATTTATTATGCCACGAGATGGCTTGTGATAGCGCTTGGGCTGTAGAAGCCCCTCCGGAGTCTGTACACCCCTAGTGAGCGCGGGTACCCAGTGAGAGTGATGTGATATTGCCCGAGGGGCTGATTACGAGCGATTGTGAGGTAGCCCAAGGGGCTGGTTCTGTTGATATTATGCCCGAGGGGCGGTTTATGGTACATGTTTTGCCCGAGGGGCTATTTACAGTTCTATCATTTTGACTCACTGTTTCTTCACTTATTTGAAACTATTGAAAGATGTTTTAAAAGAAAAGGGTTTTACTGAAACTGAGTTTGTTTTTACGAGATAGTTGATTTTTGGACTGTTTTGGAAATGTACTGTATTTGCTGTAGTGCAATGACATGAGATTATCTGTTTCTTACTGCTCAACTGCTTTTACTTTTATTACTTACTGAGTTGGCGTACTCACATTACTTCCTGCACCTTGTGTGCAGATCCAGGAGTCTCGGGACGCGATAGTGAGTGCTGATCAGTTTTCTAGCAGGTCTCCGGAGTTGTCTAGGTAGCTGCTTGGCGTTCGCAGCCCTACACTTCTCCTTCTTACCTTACTTAGATTGTCTTAGTATTTTGTTTTCGGACTATGTTAGCATTTCTTGTTCTCAGACGGGTTTGTAGTTGCTCATGACTGGTGACACCCCGATGTCAGGCTTGTGTTATTTTCTTCTGCACTGGTTATTGAACTTATATTATGGGATTTTAGTTAATTAATGGCTAAAAATGAATTTTTTATGATTTTCTGGTTGGTTTTGGGTTTATGTCGGCTGGCCTAGTTTCACGATAGGCGCCATCACGACCGGGTCAGTTTTTGGGTCGTGACACGTTGGTATAAGAGCCTAGGTTACGTAGGTCTCACGAGTCATGAGCAGGTTTAGTAGAGTGCCGCGGATCGGTACAGAGACGTCTGTACTTATCTTCGAGAGGCTGCAGAACCTTTAGGAAAGCTTCACATTTTTGAATTCTTATCGTGCGACATTGATTCAGCTTGAAATGTAACTCTTTGAATTCCTTCTACGCGTTTGTATGCGCTCATGAGCACTCGGTATCAACTGTGCATCGACGACTTGTGATTCCCTGATCGAAGGGCGAGATGTGATTTCTGTGTGTTGATGTTGGGCCAATCTGGAGGACTTGAGGTTGGGCTTTGCTTGCAGCTTGAGCACTGAGGTGTTGATTGTGTGAGCACGTGCTTTTGGATTTATATGTTTGATAGTGTCCCTATTAGTTGGAGTGATGACTGGATAGCTACATGATGAGTATGATGTGACTGCGAGATGTGTTCATATGATTTGAATTTGGCGAGAAGGGTCTTCTTGAGGGTAGAAGGAACTATATGGTGCTTGATTTCCACTGTGATTTGATGTATAGCCCCGAGTTACAGGTGTTGAATGATCTTTCATGTTGTCTAGATGGGGAGTGAAGTAGATTTCATGTTGGGATATGAGTTGACTCAGGAAAATTAAGTGATTGCATGATGTTTATGACGGTGGAAGGGCATAAAGAGATGTTAGTTTGAGGCGAAGCAGGTGGGTTATCCCCTGCGAAGTGTCCTATAGTTTGTGTGATCCTTATGTTATTTGTTGGAAGACCTCTTTTACCAGTGAAATATACGTGTTGCAGTTTGAGTTTGGATCGCGTATGGGAGTTGTCTTGACTCTTGCGAGGGTGAATGCGAGATTGCAGAAGATTTGAAGTACTAGATGGTTTGTGTTGCACGAGCTTATGAAGGACTAAGTTTAAGCTCACTTTGGTATTATGGCAGTAATAGAGTATAGGCATTGTGAGCTATTGTGTGTTTGATCTATGGCTTTGAGCCAAGTGGGGGAGTCTGCCATTGATCAGTTGATTGCACGGTTATGTGCTGTGTTGGTTCCCGTTTGAGGCAGATTGGTGAAACGGTTATGGCTTACAGAGGTTGAGATCGAGGATGACTCAAATAAAGGAAATTTGGAATAGGGGTTGTGTTATGCTTTATGGGTGTAAAAGAATCATGGAATGACTTGAGTTGTTGTGGTGAATGATGTAATGTACATAGAGCAGGAATTTATTTGGTTGCATTAAGGTGGGGCCACTTTCTGGGGTGTTGGAGTGCTAATGGAGCACAGGTCGTTCGGCTCGTTTGATCAATTTAATTGAGATCTAAGTGAAGTGGATGACACCCGAGAATGGTTTTAAAGGATTCAAGATTTATACGTAATAATTGGAGATCTTCAGGATGAGTATTTGGCTAGAAACTGAGGTTTATAGTGGAGGATGACAAGACTGGTGGCATTTCTATATCATATGGATTCTACATATCCGTATCAGGAAGGTGAAAGTAATGGCTTTAGATTCGTAGGAAGTCTCTTCAGGGTAAGTATTCGGAATGTGGTGCTCTTGGGGATATTTTAGAGAGTATTCAGCGACTTATGAGCCTTAGACAGTGCAGTTTTATGCTTGGGTCTAGTGTGGTGAATCTGGGTTGAGGACTGCGGTATCATAGCAAGGAGAAGTAGCAATTCGAAGGTAAATCAGAAGAAGCTTGGGATAAATAGGACAACTTGGTAGTAGGTCGGATCGGCATGATAAGAGATATGATTAGTTCTTTGGGTGCTTATGGGGTAACGAGTTTCTACAGATGTCTCGTGGCAATGCTCTTGGGTTTTTGGTGACCTGCGTAGCTTGGATGAGCTAAAAGGACTCAGTCCTGATGGTTTGGTTTTGTGCGAATGAGATTCAGAGAGTTCTTGATGGTTTCTACCACGGTCAGAGATGTATATATTTTTTACTTGCGTGAGGAGCATGTAATGTATAGTGATTTTCTTCTAGATGGGATCAAATGGAAAGTTCTTGGCTAGTAAAGTACGTAGTTGCTTATGGCTCGGAATGATTCTGAAGTTCTCATATTTATCATGGGATGGCATGGTATATGCGGTATGTTGTGTAGGATTAAGAATTGCTTGTGTTAGGTCACGGTCCAGTTCCGAAAGGAAGGTCTATTCTTAGGCAGCATGGACAGTTTTGGATGACTAGGTAAATGATATTACTAATTGGTGGGGCTTGATGAGGGTATACATTTTAAGAAAGGGCAAAGTGTTTGATTTAAGGGTACATCATTGGTATTGCGGCACTCTCTTGTTTGATCGACTGCTGATATTCGAGTTTGTTTGGTGGCACAGAAGAATTTTAGGAGTACCCCTCATGGAATGGTTGGGTATTAGAGGTGTGTTATATATTCGGACAGTGGAATTGGGATCGGATATGGTGATTCGTATGCTATATGGATTTAGAGACTGGGAGTTCTCATAAACAGGTTATGTTGTGGTTGTGAGTCGGGTGTATCGGCCTTGTGTGGTGACTATCGGGGGTTTGGAGACCCGAGTGGATTCTTTGTTGCTTAGTATGTTAGATTTTGATGTGATATTGGGTATGGACTGGTTGTCTCCGTGTCGTGTTATTCTGGACTGTTGCACTAAGACGACGACGTTGGCTATGCCGGGGATGCCACGGATTGAGTGGCGAGGTTCGATGGATTATGTTCCCAGTAGGGTGATTTCATTTTGAAGACCCAACGGATGGTTGGGAAGGGTTGTCTTTCGTATTTTGTCTTCGTGAGAGATGTTAGTGCAGAGACTCCTACCATTGATTCAGTTCCGGTGGTGAGGGATTTTCGGATGTGTTTCCTGCTGCCCGGCATGCCGCCGGACAGGGTTGTTGATTTCGGTATTGATTCGGTGTCGGGAACCGTATCGTATGGCACCGGCAAAATTAAAGGAGTTGAAGGAGCAGCTTCAGGAACTCCTTGATAAGGGGTTCATTGGTAGGCTAATATGGATGTGTGTTTTGCATCGAGTCAGCTTTGTTGACTCTGAGTTGCTATTGTTGAGGGATGTGTTGATTCGATTGCTATTGAGCTTATTAGTGTTCTGGGGTGACCTATGAGTTACCTTTCCGTGTTGCGAGGTGTTATGATTTGTTGGTTATAGGCACATATGGTGCGGTTTTATTAGGGTCTCATAGTTGAATTCGAGCGAGAAGGGTATTGGGTATAGCTCGGTGGATGGGGTATCGGTTGTGTCCTTTCGGGTTTGTGTGGTGTTATGTCATTTGCTTTGCCGTGTTATGATGATTTGCTTTTGGTACTAGACATCAAATTGTGCGTGGTTGTGATGTTGAGCATAGTGACTTGAGGTGTTTCATGTGGACCCGTGTTTGGATAGGGTCGTGATTACGTGGGGGTATGATCCTTCAGGTTAGATTCATGTGTGCCGGTTCTATAATGTGTGATGGATTCTTAGCATCGTGTTGTGAAGGTACTGGTGAGCTTGCGGTACAACTCTCTCATTTGAGTTATTTTCCATGATTTGAGTATATTTGGATTGTTGCTTGTTGGTGCGCGGATTGTACGGGTTGCGGCTTTAGATTGTATTGATGTGTCATGTCACTAGAGCTGTCATGGTGGATGAGATGAGGGCATTTAGATCTAGAAGGAATACTATCGGAGTTGATTTCAGCATGTTGGAAGGATAATATCGAGATTCGGCTTAGAAATTTACTATGGTCCTTGCCGAAGGAGAGGGAGCTCCATGACTGGTTGATCTGAGGAATGGCTATGACTTGCTACGTGTTTCTTTACTCATTGGCAGTATATGAAAGTGTTGGAGTGTTATTTCATAAGAGGTTTATTATCGGAATTGGGTTGTTTGGGCAGCTGCTGTGATGAGAAGTTATCGCTATGAGTGTTTGAGTTGTGTAGTATATCATGTGATTTCCATCTTGAATTGTGGTTATGGCTTGATTTAGGCGTTTTCAGACTTATTCGGTGTGTAGATGTGAGATTCTGATCTTATAGATAATTTCGGAAGTGGGAATTTGGTTCTAACGTTATGGGCTAGGATGGATTGTGAAATTTCAGATATATTGTTCTATCGGACCTATATGAGATAGGGTGATGTGGGGTCACCCCCGGTATGTGCATGGTAAGGTTATATAACGATTTGTTGGCTTTTGGAACAACTCTGGGCACGTTCGAGGACGAACGTATTTTAAGTGGGGGAGGATGTAACGACCCGACCGGTCATTTTGAGCATTTGCACTTCGCTCGCCAGTTCTCAGGCATGACTAGCCCCGTATGATGTATTACGACTTATGTAAATCGTCGGTTTTGGTTTTCAGGTTAATCGAAATAGATATGGAAGGATGATTCAGCTTGAAGCTTTAAATTTGAAAGGTTTGACTCAGTCTTGACTTTTTAGTATTCGATCTCAGATTTGGATTCTTATGATTTGGTTAGATTCGTTAGGTGATTTGGGGCTTAGGAGCGTGATCGAAAAGTATTTTGGGGGTCCGTGGTAGATTTAGGCTTGAATTGGCGAAACTGGAATTTTGGCGTTTTCCGATTGGCAGTGGTAATTTTGATATTTGGGTCGGAATGGGATTCCAGAAATTAGTGTAGGTCCATTGTGTCAATTGTGACGTGTGTGTATAATTCAGGTCATTCGGATGAGGTTTGATAGACTTTTGATCGTTTACGGAATTCGGAAGTTTTGGAATCTTAGGCTTGAATCCGAGGGTGATTTAGTGTTTCGGTGTTGTTTTGAGTGTTCTGAGGGTTGGTATAAGTTTGAATAGTGGTATATGACTAGTTCGTATTTTCGGTTGAGGTCCCGAGGGCCTCGGGATGAATTCGGAAGGTTGTAGGAAAGTTTGGAATTGGAGATGAGCAGCTTCAGCTGTTGTTTCTGTCATAACAGCACCTGCGGATTGGGGACCGCAGGTGCGAGCCGCAGAAGCGGAAGGTAGACCGCAGAAGTGGCAAGGATCGCAGGAGCGAGGTCTGGACCGCATCTGCGAGCCCGCAGGTGCGAGACCTGGGTCGCAGGTGCGGCGTCTGAGGATTTTAATGAAAAACCGCCGATGCGGTTAAGTTGACCGCAGGTGCGTTAATTTGTCCGCAAGTGCGGAAATGCCTGGGCAGAAAGTATAAAAGGCCATCTTCGCGATTTTCAGCTTATTTCCTCCATTTTTGAGATGGGTTTAGAACTTTTTGAGTGGATTTGAAGAGGGAATCAAGGGGTAATGCTTGGAGGTAAGATTTTTGAACTCAATACTCGATTCTATGGTGATTTCTGACTGATTAGGCATGAAATTATTGGAAACTAAGGGTTATAATTTAGAATTTGGGGCTTGAAATTGGAAAGTATTCATTGGGGATTTGAGGGGCCATTTGAGGTCCGATTTTGACGCTCTTGGTATGTATAGACTCGTGGGAGGATATGGATTCTAGTGATATAATTTTTATCGAATTTCAAGACGTGGGCCCGGGGGTCTGGTTTGGCCAATTTCGGGATTTTCGATGTAATTTGAATATTTTTGCGTGGGCTTTGTTCTTTTAGCCTATTTTGATGTTATGATTCTGATTTTGGTTAGATTCGGGGCGAGTTGAGGCCGATCCGAGAGGCAAAGGCATCGCGGGCTAGAGTTTGGACCGGTTTGAGGTAAGTAATGATTGTAAATGTTATCTTGAGGGTATGAAACCCCGTATTTCACATCGTTGTGCTACTTTGAGGCGACGCACACGCTAGATGTCGAGCGTGGGGTCATGCACCGCTTGGGATTGTGGCTTGGTCCATCCCGTACGACTATTAAGTCACGTATTTGATTGGAAACTGTTTGATATTATTATATTTTGGAAAGGATTACTATGTTTAGGGCTGAATGCCGTGTTTGGGCCTTGTGCCGACTGTTTGGACCCTTAGGGGCTTTTTACTACTATTTCCTCACTATTATTGGTAATATTTCCACTCAGTCATGCTATGCTTTCATTGATTTCATAACTCGGTTTTTATTTACTCCTTTCGATTTTATAAATGATATTTTGAGCCGAGTACCTGTTTTACTGTTAGCCCGAGAGGCTTGAGTGAGTTCTGACTGAGTGAGGCCGAGGGCCTGTGTTGTGAGGATATCATGGGATCGAGCTGCACGCCGCAGCAGGTTGTACTGATTTGTGATATATGAGAGGCCGAGGGCCTGATTTATTATGCCACGAGATGGCTTGTGATAGCGCTTGGGCTGTAGGAGCCCCTCCGGAGTCTGTACACCCCCAGTGAGCGCGGGTACCCAGTGAGAGTGATGTGATATTGCCCGAGGGGCTGATTACGAGCGATTGTGAGGTAGCCCGAGGGGCTGGTTCTGTTGATATTATGCCGAAGGTGCGGTTTATGGTACATGTTTTGCCCGAGGGGCTGTTTACGTTTCTATCATTTTGACTCACTGTTTCTTCACTTATTTGAAACTATTGAAAGATGTTTTAAAAGAAAAGGGTTTTACTGAAACTGAGTTTGTTTTTACGAGATAGTTGATTTCTGGACTGTTTTGGAAATGTGCTGTATTTGCTGTAGTGCTATGACGTTAGATTATCTGTTTTCTTAATGCTCAGCTGCTTTTACTTTTATTACTTACTGAGTTGGCGTACTCACATTACTCCCTGCACCTTGTGTGCAGATCTAGGAGTCTCGGGACGCGATAGTGAGTGCTGATCAGTCTTCCAGCAGGTCTCCGGAGTTGGCTAGGTAGCTGCTTGGCGTTCGCAGTCCTGCACTTCTCCCTCTTACCTTACTTAGATTGTCTGAGTATTTTATTTTCGGACTATGTTAGCCTTTCTTGTGCTCAGACGGGTTTGTAGTTGCTCATGACTGGTGACACCCGAATGTCGGACTTGTGTTATTTTCTTCCGCACTGGTTATTGAACTTCTATTATGGTATTTTAGTTAAGTAATGGCTAAAAATGACTTTTTTTTATGATTTTCTGGTTGGTTATGGGTTTGTATCGGCTGGCCTAGTTTCACGATAGGCGCTATTACAACCGGGTCAGTTTTTGGGTCGTCATATCTCCTTTCTAACCTTGTAAGAGGGAATTAACCGCATAGGTGAATTAAATAAATGTGTGTACCTATTTGTGGGGGCTACGTACGTATGAGGTGACGAGAGTCCGGACGTAGATACTAATATGCTATTGTCCGGGTAGTTTAGGACCCATATCATGCTTCATTTGAAATGTTTGCGCCCTTACTTGCTAATTTAATTACTTGAGTCAAGTCGGAAATTTCATAAAAGAAGTGTAAAAGGTTAATTCACTTACTCGATGATTTAATGGAATACTTGATTGTAAATGTGTAATTTGTGTTTTCTTTGAAAATAATTGCTATATGTGGATCGGGCGGAGCGCCTCGGTAGTAAACAGATGCATCTATGGTTCACGTCGTTCGACACTCCGGCAGTGTACAATTTATATATTATGTTGGAACGGGCCGTATAACCTCGGCATAATTTTCGCATAATAATTATTTGGAACTCTCCATGATTGATACTGCTTAAATGTCTTGAAGTGTAAGATGTTAAATGATATAACTGAAATTGAAAGTATATTTGTGAAAGACAAACTTATCATTTTCTGTTATTGAGCTTTCGGTCCATGCTTAGTATAACACTTTAATTATATTATTGTTAGCTCATAGTAAGTGTCAAAGTAGACCCCTCATCACTACTTCTTCGAGGTTAGACTGGATACTTACTGGTTGTTGTTTATGTACTCATACTACACTTCTGTACTTAATTGTACAGGATCTGAGGTAGGTGCATCTAGTTTTCCCTCCGGTGCGTGTAGTTAATCCCCACCTCGAGACTTCACGGCAAGCTGCTTTCCGAGCCGTTCTGCAGCAACTGGAGTCTCCCTTATGTTTTACTTTTCTGTCTATTTCCTTTCAACCAGTAGGCTAGCATTCTTTTGTATATTCTACTAGATTGCCCACACACTTGTGACACCAGGTCTTGGCACACACACAATAGTAGACTTATGATTTTGGGTTTCCTTACATGATATCGATTTGTACTTATTGCTTCCGTTTATTTATGTTACACTTGCGAATTTCTAAATCTTTTTAACAACTAAGGGAATGTTACTTCTTAATAATTTATTTAAACGGAAAATCACTAGTTGATCAGTGTTGTCTTGCCTAACGCCGGTGTTGGGCGCCATCACGGTCTATAATATTATTGGGTCGTGACAGTAATAAATAAATAATGGATAAATTTCTTTGTTTTATCTTCTTAAAATAGTTCTTTTTCACCCTCTTCTCTAGATAGATTGATTAGAATTCTTCTCATAAATTTCTCTTATATTACAACTGGGAAGGGATGCCCGTGCAATGCACGGGCCAAACATGGAAGCTTTGAATTAGATAATTTAGTTTCTTTTTGGATATGGTTTTTTTTAAAATGTAAGGTATTTCATACACATAAAAGTAGCACTAAGACTCTGTTGTAAAGTGCAATAACAACAAAGAGTACATAAGTACATCCGAGAAAAGTATAACCCTGACTAATCTTGTAATATTTTTAACATCTCTAAGAATTGATTCGGCCTCATTTTCATGTTCTACTCTTCAAAACATCTTATCGTATTCCGTTGGTTCTTTCTCCTGGCTCTCTCTTCATCATTCTAGCACTTCCAACAACTTAGTAGTATGCAGTATTCAACTGGTTCTTTTTCCCTGCCAGCCCTTTTCTATTCCAAAAATGATCCACCACCATAAATGAGAGGAATGAATGAACATGAACAGGAGAAAAAGTTCAAACATGATCAATACCTAATCAGTCATTTGACGTACTTATTAGGTATTCAACTAATTTTTCTTTCACAAGTATTCTGGTGCTAATAGCGATACAACTCCACTTTTAATCAGAAAGAGAAACTAACGACCTAAACTGTTTACACATATCTATATAATGTGTGCAAAAGATGACATAAGAACACTGCATGTCTCTACTCTTATACAGTTCAAAAAAGTATGTCTACTATCATAGATATATGTGAAACGCAACACCCAGAATATGTAGGTAATATTTGCACCTCTAGGAACATAAACACACACCTTAATCCCATGTGCAAAAGCTAAAGTCCCAGCTTAGTAGTTAGCCTCCATCCTCCTGAAAAACACAGCATAATAGAAGTCTTCTATTGTCTTCAAAAAGCAGGCAGCACAATCAACCTTGCGGCCATGGCCATGTATAGATGTAAGGTCAAATAGAGGATAAAGAGGAGTACCTTTATTTTCTGGTAATCTACTAATAGATCCGCTTCTTCCCACACAAAAAGATGTAAACTATATCTGTAGTAACATAAAATATATAACTCTTACAACAGTACTTTTCAACATATTATATGTGCCAACAATCTATTAAACATCATGTTGCATTATTAAATATTACTTATGGGTTGATAATTGATATAACATTCTTATTGATCATCTTATTCATTGTTTGTTTGAAAACTGAAAAAGAGAGTCAAGAGAATTTGGGTTCAAGCACATTAGTAGGAATATATGCTACTCCATTAATTCCATTAAGATCTGCATTACTCGTTACCTGATCAAAATTGTTGCTTAAGGTATATTCGCAATCTCATGTTCTTCCTTGCATTGTTAGTGTGTTCTTAGTCTATGAGTAAAATCTCTTGTAGATACTCTGTATACCACTATTTCCATCTTTCTATATCTTCTTATCTGTTCAGCACCTTGTTTAGCTTGGCTTACAAAATATATCTCCTAATTTGTAGGTTGGCTATTATGATCTGGTTGATGCTTCACTCGCATCATAATTTTCCCTTCTAATTTTCTTCTCACGACCTATGACCTACGATCTCTTTTAGTACGGCAACTTCATCACAAGAGGGTTGGGGTTGAAGTGAACTATCCAGTAGAATTGATAGGAGCAGTCGCAGCCATCTTACCTGCAAGTTGTTCTTGTCTCTCCAGCTCTATCAATTGTGAATTACATGTTAAACTGATTTGGCCTGGCCACTAATTTCATCTTCTTTCTTATCTTCTTTTTTCTTGTTTTGTGCTGTGGTTGCAGCTCATTAGATATTTGCTCTGTTGCTTCCTTTGATGAACCCTTGCAACAACTTCTAAATATACCACATCATTCTTAAACTTTCTTTTTTCTTTTCCGAGAAGAGATTAATTTGAAGGGCTGAGCAGTTTCAAAATATACACTATATAGTTTCCATCTTCTTATGAAACATAGACATGAGTAGGAGCTGTGCGAAAAGGACAGACAAACACATAGGAAGCTGCATGATAAAGATTCCAAAAGCAGACATTTATTCTAATGCTATCTGCAACTATATCAACTATCGAGATATATATATATATAGAGAGAGAGAGAGATCCTTTCTGACCTGTTTGGATTAAATTTATCTTCATTTTTCATGATGAAGTATTTGAACTAAACTTATGCATGACTCAAATCATACATAAATTTCATTCATTAAAACTCTTAGTTTCCCTCTATTTTTATCAATGTAGATCTATTTTCTGAATTCTGACATATTTTTATATAATTTACCTTACATTACTAAATAAATAAATCCCGAAGAGACACATCCGAATGTCCAGCCGATGTTAAAGGAGTCTTTTTGAGACACTCTTTAATGCGAGTCTTGTAAATCTTGAACATATATGAAGTGGCTGTTTAGGAAGATTAGTACTTCATATATATAAACCAGCATTTTTGGAGTCCAATTAGTTGATAACCATTTTGCATTAGAATCAAAATGTATGGTCACAGATCAAAAGAAAGAAAGAATAAAAAAAGTGAGATTAGCTCATATAAGGTGAAAATACAAATTAGACCAGAACACCATATAACATAGGGGTCACTTAATAGTTCGTAGCACATTTTGATTCTTTTTGCATTGGAAGATGCTTATAGGTTTATGTTACTGTGAGATAAAATTATAATTAAATCAGTCTTGTTTGAAACTTTTGGCTCCTTTATTTCTTGGTATTTCTCAGTGACATTGCTCAACATTATTTAACTCCATTTCCCCCCCACCCCCCCCACCCCCCCCCCCCCCCAACAAAAGATGTGCTTAATACACTGTGCACCACGGCCCAATTACCTTCTGCGTCATGCATTATCTTCCACTCACCCTTCTGTTTATTATTCTTTTTTGAATTATTTCGTGCATCTCCTTTTTACACCTACTGAACAGTATATTGAAAACAACAGATTTTTTTATAGAGCAATAGAAGAGACCCCAAATCTTCAAGTAACAATTTGGATACTTCAGATTATTGATGAGACCATTTAATTAAGCGTAGGTTAATTGTTACAAAAGTCAAAAGAATATAACAAACAGTAACTAAAATGATACACAATTACATGTATCTAAGGATCAATTTCTGAACATGAATGTGCGAATAATAGACGCATGGAGTAATAATTATTGAATTCCAGAACTAACAAGTTACACAAAAGTAAGTAAAAGTAACATTAAACAAATCCAAACAGAAAAAGATAGCCCTGTCATGTTTACCCAGAAAGTTCAAGGCTACTAGAAATGATGGAAATAAAACTGTAAAACAACATGCATAGAAAAAAAATAGAAATCCAAAAGTACAAAGAAAAAGAAAATATGAATAAATAATATAAACTTACATGCATTATATAATAAGCTTATAGTTTGACATTCTGACTGAATGGGAAGTTCAAGTTCAGGCAAACAAAGAAGAGCAAAGGAGGTACACAAACACGCACATTCCAATTTCCAACCACACCAAGAATAAAAGTAGGGGAAGATAGAAATAGAACGTTACAGGAAAAGTTTACGGAAGAAGAAGAAGGTGATACAAGGGAACTGAATAAAAAAGAAGATCAGTTTAATGTGACTAACATAGATCTTATTGAAAGAAAATAATACTAATGTAACTCTTATATTCAAATAGAATAGCACATTTTTTTAAGGCAAGCACATTTAAAGAATGTAACTTCTTGTTTCCCACAATTGAGAAAACACGAACATGGGAACTGTGAACTTACCGTAAAAAGGAGTATTGAGAGAATGAGACTAAGAAGATAACCTGCCAAAGCAAAATTTACGAGTAAGTTTATAGAGAAAGGTTAATGGGCCGAGTAGTTAAAATTCAGCAATTGACTACAATGAAAAAGCCAGTTGGATGTATATTAACAAGCAAGGATTACTATCAGACTCTTACCAATTTTCAGCAAAATAATAGTAACATGTAAGGATTTACTACTATATTCTTACCAATTTCGGCTAAAATAATGAATCCATGTGAAAATGAGGCACAAAGATACACATGCTTTACACTACTTAGACAGAATTAAAGCAACAAAAATACCCAAAAGAAGGGGACTGCTAACAAATGACCATACAAACTCCCATAAGCAACAAAATGTATGCCATAAAGAAAGAGACAAAAGAGAAACCCGACAGAATGAAGAAATTGGCAAATGCCAAACCAAGCAGTGGGAGGGCGAAAGAGATCAATGGTGAGAGAGAAGAAGCAAAAAAAAATAGTAGAACAGAAAGAGCTCTCCGCCTCTCATTTGCTATCTTACTAGTGAACACCAAAATAATCACAAAATTTGATTTGAGCACCACCCAAAGATCAAGTAGATCCTATGTTGAAGTTCTTCGCCTGTTTCTTCCCATTGAAACTCCTAGAATCGGATGCACAGTAGTAGACCATTCAATTATTTGGTCCATCTCTAGAAGAAAAGTTTCCGTCTCAAATAACCAATTTCAAGAGGCGTAACCACAGAAGACATCCGAGGCGGACATGGAACAACAAAGGAATAAAAAGCTGAGAAATTTGAGAAAAAGAGAGGGGGAATGGAACAAAGGTAAGATAGAAATTAAAGTAAATTGGATGGGTGGTCTGTAACAAAATTCTGAAAACCAAACAAGAGTAAAATAGATTTCTTTGAGCACAAAATTATATAGATAGTACTCAAAGGAAGATAAACTAAAGCAAGTGATTACAATCTTAGGAAAGACTATTTTTCCCATCCAAATAGCCAATCATGGGTGAACAAAGGATGAAAAAAAGAAAAAAAAAGAGAGAAGATGTAACGAGCCCGATTGGTTGTTTTTCTTCTAGAATCCCGTTCTCTTAAATATGACTTTCCGTACTTACTTTTACTGATTTATGACTTGTGGGGATGGTTGGTTCGGGATTTGGAAGAGTTTGGGTGATATCGGAAAAATTGGTTCCTTAAGGTTGGCTTAAAAGGCCAAGTTTGACTTCGGGCAACGTTTTGAGTAAACAACCTCCGGAATAAGGATTTAAAGGCTCCAACAGTTTCTTTATGATGATTTCGAACTTGGGCCGTGAATGTCGGATCAGGTTTGGATGACCCGGGAGCGTTTTGGCGCCTAATAGTGAAAGTTGATTCCTAAAGGATTTTGAAGTTCTTTTAAATTTGGTTTGGAGCGGTTTTTTATTGATATCTGCGGACGTCTGCTCCAGCACGATTTCAACATCCCAGATCGAGAACAGTTTCTATAATGTCATTTAAGACTCAGCACGCAAAATTTGGTGTCAATCCGAGTAGTATAAGTGTGTTTCGTCACATTGGAAGTAGCATTCGAAAGCACTTGAAGTTCATAAGTTTGATTCAATTGGTTTTAGGCTGTGATTCTTTTGATTTAGCGTTGTTTTGGGTGTTCCGAGGGTTCGAGCGAGTCCTTTTATCATTCCAAAACTTGTCGGTATGTTCGGTGGCGGGGCCAAGGGCCCTGAGCGACAATCGAACGAGGCTCGAGTTAGTTGAAAATAGAGAAGGAGCTGAGCACCAGGCATCTGTCATAAAACCGCAACCTGCAGTCGGCACCGCAGGTGCGAGCCCGCAGAAGCGGCTGAGCCATGCAGATGCGACCATAGGTGAACTAGCCATAAACCGCTAGAAAGCGGCCTCTTTCCGCAGAAGTGGAACGACAGAAGCGGTTGGCTTCTCACAGATGCGGCCAATAGAGATCCACAGAAGGACGCCTTTTCCGCAGAAGCGGTTGGGCGCAGTGCGGTGCCCAGGACCGCAGATGCGGAAACCACTGAAGGTAGAGACCTTCATTTATTGCGGGAGTTAGCCCATTTTTGCCTCATTTCCACTCATTGGTTGGCGTGATAGGAGCTCTTGAGAGGGGATTTTGCACCAAGCTTTTTGGAGGTTGTATTCCTACTATTTGAGTTAAATACTTGGATTTTTTGGGTAGATTAACATGTAAAGATTAGTGAAAATCATGGGATTACGAGTAAAACCTAGGGTTTTGATAAAAACAGATTTAACCACGAATTCGTTAATGGAATGAAGTAAAATTATATCTTCTTGATCCTTAGGTTATGGGTAACAACTTTCTTCTTCGAAATTTTCAGGATCGGACACGTGGGCCGGGGATGAATTTTAGGAACTTGCATTTACGGTTGGAAAATTACTTTAATAGCTAGAATATGAACTCTTTGAGTATGTATTGACTAGTTCATACGTCATTTGAATAGTTTTGAATCGTTCGGCTGCGATTTGAGTGTTTTGAGCGCATTCTTGAATTTGGAAGTAAGCTTCGGGCAAATCTCTTTTCCTAACCTTGTAAGAGGGAATTGTCCTCATAGGTGATTAATTGGTTATGTGCTTCTATTTGGGGGCTACGTACGCACGAGTGAACGAGAGTCCGTGCGTAGACCACTAATATCTTAAGTCCCGGGTATTCTAGGACGAAAATATGCTTTACTCCTGCCATAACTAGCAACTTGGTTGTCAATTTGATTGGATCATATCATTTTGGAAAAATGAATTTCTAAAAAAGTTAAAACATCATTTTCTTGACGCGTTAAAGAGAAATTAACATTAC